>NC_092430.1:22442153-22742153 GCF_036169615.1 Heliangelus exortis
AGCTGTGCCTGAAGCTACAAGGAAACTATTGTTACCTGGATAAACATCAGTTTTAGTAACTGGCCTCAGCCTTGTGCCTTAGCCTTTGTGAGCAGACTGACAGTAGTTGCCAGGCTCCAAAAATCAGTTTGGCTTCAGTGGGGACCTGCCAGCTCATCCCAACAACAAATGAACCCTTTTATTTGAAACTGCTATATCTGAACATGAGTTTCCTGGGAAAGCTTTCCCACCCAAAGTGTACCTTCCAGGGAAACATGTTGTGAGTACCTACACAAATGGCATTTTTCTCCATGAAACCCAGGTGGACATGGATGCTTGCAGACTCCAGTCTCATGATCACAGGGAACACCAGGAGGACAGCTGCACCTCAGTTTGCAACCAGCCCCATAAAAGCCAGGCATGCACACTGGAAAACACAAGTAGACACAGACTATGTATAAGAAAAAAGAAGAGTTAAGAAAACTGTAAAAGAGTCTGAAAATCATCTGTCAGAAATTTGCAGAGAGTCTATTATAATGTACATTTTAGAGAAGCTGGTAACAAAGTGTAAATACTTATTCAGCACTTGCATGGATGTTACTGCTTAAATACAACCCCAAAACCAAGTAGCAAAATACTTAAGGATATATTCAATTACAGCCATTACAGAATTGCTCTTCTTATCTGTCTGTACCTTCTGCTGCTCTCTGCCTTGGTGCAAAGCCAATGCTGGGTGAGGGATGCTCTACCCAGAACTGAGCACATCACCAAGAACACTAAAGATATTAAATACCACCACTATTATTCTCCACCAAGCCCTGCAGAACTAGTGTCATAAATCCGACACGTTCCTGCCTGCCCAGAGAGGAATCTGAAGGGAGAATCTTTATTGCATTATTCCATTGCTGTCTGGAGAGGGCTACTGAGACATGCAAACATGAATGTGGAATACAATTCTCTTTGAACTACTCCCAAAACCCACAAAGAATAAGTTGAATTCGATGACCTCCAAATCTGAAGGAAAAGTAACATGACTGAAGGTGTTCATAAATAACCCTGCTGCCATAAACCACAGGGTTTGCCACTTATTAACTGCCTGGGCAGAAAAAGAAAAGAATAAAAGTGAAAACTTCCACAATCTTCATTATTTAGGGATGCATTAGAATTTGGTTTCTAGATTTCTGTTACCATTTGATCAGGCTAAAACTCTTGCATTCTTAAGGCATATTCCCTTGATGTGCCTGTAAGCCCTGTGGTATCAGGCACTCATGTTGGCTGTATGAAAAACCACAGATGAAATAATTAGTAGAATATGAATGTATCAGTAGCAGCAGCAACTGAACAAAGCAGATGGAAGGAAGAATGACAATGCTAAGACAAAGAAAGAACCAGACACAGGGACTCTGGCTTTCTGTCATACCTTTCTGACACTTTTTGCCATGATAACCAGGCTTGCAGGTGCAGGTCCCATTCCTTGAGCTGCATTCCAGAGTGTGCTCTTTCACACACTGACACTCCTCTGAGCAGCCAGCTCCAAAGGCCCACCTGGGACAGGCTGCAGCCAGATGAAAAGGAATCATTAGCTCTGTAATTATGCATGAGTTATTTGAAATTGCACACTGCTGCAGAATGCAACTGCTGCAAAAGGCAAGAATGCTCATTTTACTTTCAGCAAACACATCCACATTCCTGGGACACTGCCTATTAATGGGTGGGTGTCAAAATATCCTTTACATGATTGCTGTATTAAGTTATTAATTTAATTTCAAGCAGTATGCAGTGAATGCAAGAAGCAGAAATCTTTCAAAGCAAACTTAATTTAAGTATCTGAATGAACATACACTCCAAGACAAAACCTTTCATGAAAAAAATCACATAACTATTTTTTCAGTCTTACATGTTTTTATGAACAAAACCTGTCAAAGTGCAAAGAAATGTAACAACCTCTTATGTAGCTTTTATTCTTTTTATTCCCATTTAACATTTTGCCCTTGTCCTTCCTCAGCTCCCACTCCAACCACATTAGCAGCCACTCATTAGCTCCAACCAGACTGGAACTTCACCAAAAACATTAACCTGTCCACCCCACCCCAGCCCTACCTATAGTCCTCACCTTTGTGCATTGGTAAAGCTGAGTCCTTATGGCAAAGATTAATTGCTTGAAGAATTCATTAATGAAGTTTATGGTTGTACTCCATGATCTTTTCTATTGACAACAATTCTGTGATTATGCTTCTGGGGTGTTCCAGCACATGTCGAAAGTCACATCCTCTCTCTACTCCCAGCTCATGGCAGAACTCAAAGCCCCACTCATTTTATATGTGATGTGGAACCTTTTTAAGCCAGCTATGATGAACATGTGTGAAATGAACAGATCTGAGAAGCTGTGGGACTTACCAAGGTGGCAGAAGCGGCCGTAGCGCCCGGGGTCGCAGAGGCAGGCTCCATACAGTCTGTGGCAGTAGCCGTTGTTGGCACAGTTGCATGGTTTGTTACAGTTCTTCCCAAAAAAGCCTTTTGGGCAACCTTTAGAGTGCACAAAGACAGCAAGGCATCAGCTGTTAAGTGTTTAAACACAAACCTCAAACCTCTTTAAGTCGGTGCTACAAAGAAGACCATGCTGACTTTTCACTGCCCTGGGGCTCCCCACAACCCACCCCTACAAGGCACTTCTTTTTGCTTACCCTCTGTTTTGTTTATTGTTTAAACCTAAAGTCACAGTGAGGCAAGCCACAGGGCTGAAGTATGTCACACACAAGGGAGACTCTTCTCCTTCAAGCCCCTAAGATTTACCAGGCACAATTACATCTGGGTAGAAATGAGGGGAGGCTGAGAAAACTGGGTGTGTTCATCCCTGTGAAGAGAAGGCTTAAGGCAGGGCTTATTACAGTGTTCCAGTACTTCAAGGGGAGCTACAAAGAAGATGGAGACTGCCTATTTACAAGGAATCCCATGGACAAGACAAGGGGCAAAGGGCACAAATTGCTCCTGGCAAGATTCTATTAGAGCACAAGAGGAAAATTTTTCACTCTGAGGACAGTCAAACATTGGGAATGTTGGTGGATTCCCCCACTTCAGACACTTTGGAGTCTCAGCTTGACGGGGTGCTCCTACAAACAATCATATTAGAAGGGTTGGACCAGAGGATCCTCGAGGTCCCTTCCAACCTGACATTCTAAGAGGGAGGAGGTGGGGGGGGGTTGGGGCAGCCATACCATCCTGGCAGAGCTGTCCCTGCACTCCAGGGGGGCAGAGGCACTGCCCTGACACTGGCTCACAGGAGCCTCCGTTCCGGCACTGGCAAACGCTGGCACAGCCTCTGCCGTAGGTCCCGGGGGAACAAGCTGTGGAGAAAGCAGGGAAGATGGATGTGCCAAGAGATCCTTTCCTTCTGCTAGAGATGAAGAGAGGTAAGACTCAAATCATCCAACTTCAGCAAGGAAAGAGCCCCTTTAGTCAAACAGGCTCTAAACAAAGTCATGTTCTTTTTACATAAGGGAATACACATCCATCTGTAATTTAATTTACAATTTTAAAAGGACACCTGAATTCACCAAGCTGATGTGAAGCTTACTTAGGTGATGTATCCACATTCTCCCCCTGCATATGCTCCTCCTCCACCTAAAGCCTGAGGCTCAAAAGCATTGCCTATAAAATACAAAGCTTAAAAAAATCCGAGCACAGTTTTAAATATCTGGAGAGACCTATTTTAAACGTGGGGGTTTTTTTTCCCCCTCCCAAATACTATTACAAAAATAACATTGTGTTTTTCTCTTACATTCCACAGATGATCACAGCAGAAATGGATCCACAACTGTACAGGGTTCTTTCCTAAACCCCTCATTGCTGCAGTGCAAAACTAATTGTGGAATGAAGTCTTGCTCTGCTGTTTGCAGCCTGAGCTCACTGAGTAAATACAGTTTCTGGAGTCATCTGACTTAACTGACATTTTATCAATGTACATTAAGAAACTTGACATTTCACATCAATTTCCATTTGGCTTCTTTGGTGTGTTATTACAGAAATTTAGTTCCACTTTTCTCAACTATTTAGCTTACCCTAAAATTCATGAACTATGCTGTACACTAAGAAAGCAAGAGAAAAGAGGGAAAGCAATCAGATGTGGCTAATTCATACAGATTATATATTGTATTTATCACTGTCAATGCCTAATTCATCAGACTGCAGGTTTGGCTCAATAACACAGTCCCATTAAAGTTCTTTAAATTCCAGAGGCAAATCCCACCAGATTACATGCACGGATATCTAGTGTAAATAAAGAGCAAAAATGCTATTATTATTTATGAAGTGAACTAAAGACTTTCTAACCTGTCTTCAAATTTTTATAATCTATCCTCAACCACTAGAGCACCATGAACACAAGTATGAATATCCTAACTTGATAGCTTGAACTGTCTCAGACTAGAAATGACAATTTTAATCCTTTTCATTCCATATTTTTGCAGCTGTCTCGGTGTCTCCAAACCAAACCCACTATCAGTCTCCCAAAATAACCCTGGTAAGACTGCTGGTTTCAATAATTTGCTGGGTTTTCTGTATTTCTGTCTTTGTTATGATGCCTCCCAAACAATCTTGATGGTGATTAATGTGAAGATTTCTGATGCAAAGTAAGAATTCTTAATCATATTTGTCTCATCAGCAATAGCACAGACTTTCTGAGCATGGTGGGCCACCACACCACACACCAGAAAATGGAGAGACCCACTCAAATACATTGAGAGACTGCAGGGAGAGGTCTCAGAAAAGCAACACGAGTGGTGCTGAACTGCAGCTGAAGAACAGTGCATGGGACATCAAGAAATCACTGCTCCATCTTTCCAGTTGGTTTTGACACATGCTCCTGAACTAAGAAGAACTTTTGCCAGGAGGAAGGGGTAAGAAGAGTTTAAAGCTATTACTAAGGGCACTGACCAACTTGGGAAGAGAATTCTGAAAAATGCAGTCTCCAGTATTAAAGATTAACCATTACATAAAAATATGTTACTAAGAAAAAAAATGATAAGGAAATAAAAATCAAGGTCAAGTTTACAAACACAAGGAGAAAAAACTAAAAAGAGAAAAAAAGAAAAGGAAAAAAGAAAAGAAGAAAAAAGGAGAAACAGAAAAAGGAAAAAGAGAGAAAGAAAAAGAGAGAGAAAAAGAGAAAGAAAAAGAGAGAAAAAGGACTAAAAGGGAAAAAGAAAAAAAGAGAAAAAGAGAAAGAGAAAAAAAAGAGAAAAAGGAGAAAAAGAGAAGAGGCAATGTTTTAAGATACTGTAAAGGAAAAAAATAAGTTTATCATCTCTGTCCACCCAGATTGTCACACCACCTGCCAGGACAGACTTCTGAAAGTCACTGAGGCAACCTGGGCAGCAAAGCATGGAAGGCAAAGCTTGGCACCTTTCAGCAGCAGAGTGAATAAGGACCAAACATCAACACCAATATTTAGGAAGCAAGAATGCACTCACTGCACTGCAACTGGAGGGGAGAGACCTTGCTGTTTGAAGGTTCACACTGTATCTTGTAGCATCCCTTACAATTTCTGTTGAATGTGACACATTACAATAAAATTTTGATCCTCTTACGAGGCAGCTGTGCAGCTTAGAAGGCTTTGCTGATAAGAACTACACCAGGTTATTCTTATTCCCTACCTCTCTGCAGTGTCATGGCACTAGCACAAAGTCCCCACCTTTCAAACACCCCATACTCACTCTCATTACAGATAATGCCAGTCCACCCAGGTGAGCACACACAGCCACTGCCTTCTTGGTTACAGCTGCCCCCATTCAGACAGTCCTTACAGCTCAGGCTGCAGTCGTTGCCAAAAGTGTTATCCAGGCAAACTGAATTGTAAATAAAGGAATAAAAAGTACAGGAGGTTTAATGAGCATCCAGATAAAACACTTCCACAAGCTCTTACCTAACACTCCAGCTGCACAAGTGTGAAAAGGGAATCTGCACAATATTGCCAGGCTGGAAAAAAAGTATTCATGTTGTTAGCATTAATGTTGCAAATATCAGAGTTATCCCAAAAGATGGTCCCAAAGGGAGATTTCCAACTTCCTCTTCAACTTGTAGAGTCTAAATAAAAGAAAAGCTGGGACTTTAGCTGGAATATACTCCCTTAAATGCTATAATTCCCCAAAGAACACTTAAACCTACTTTTTATGAGCAAATATTCTGCCTTCAGAAAAAGTGCATTTTGCACCTAATTATTGATAATGCTGTATATAATTAAAAGTATTTATTGGTAGAGACTCTCCTTTTCTCCTTACCAAGCTCTCCTTTTTGTTTTCCTGTTGCAGAAGATGCTATTTAAGCATAGGCAAGTAGTATTTTTACAACATAGTTCAAATGTTACTCTAGGAAAACAAACCATAATAATAGCCATTTATCACTTCCTCTCTTCTTCACGAACATTAAAAAAAAGGGTTAGTCTAGCTAAAAAAAAATAAAGAAAATGCACTCCTCCCTCACCTTCCCCCACCCTCTTTTTCTCCCTTACACCCAAATACAAGCACAGACATGTGCACCCTCATCTTCTCTCTTTGTGGGGTCTATCCAGAAACATAGATGTGTGTCACTCCCTGCTAAAATATTTCAGTGACATTAAGATCCTATCCACACTGACAGTTTATTGCATTTGAGGCTTTAAGGCTGTGGCTGGAGGCCTTTTGGAAGGGGATTTTGAACACCACCTGAAAGAGGTGGTGGATGATTTCAGCTAACAGTAAGTTAGCAGACTGGTTGCTTTTCACCAGTAATTTTCAGTGTGAAGCCAGATTTCCTCCAGGTCTCAGCACCCAACTGTTCCTTTTTCTGAAGCTGAACAAATGCCCAAGCTTCCACAGCAATTCAGAATCCCAGTGCTCCCACTTGGAACAGGCTATAAATTCATACTTCAGGAGAAGAACACAAATTACCATCATGCTTTTATATTAACAAGTCATTAAATCTATAGAAAATAGTTAATTACTTCCATCAACTTATTGTTTAAAGATGTATTTTTACAGAGCACAAAAATATGACTGAAAGTACGGGGAATAAATTAATATTTGGGAGGTAAAATAACTTACTGAACCATTAAAAGTTCCATTTCTCCAACACCTTTTCCTACAGACCATCAGATACTTCAAAGCCTAAGCTTTAGAAAGAGTGGTGCTCAGCTATGACTGATAACACCCAAATTTATCTGGCTAAAAATAAATAAAGCATGAAAAAACTGTTCAATAAATATTTGATTGTGGTTTCTAGGCCTGATAACTTTGCCTGTGGTTATCCCATTTATCAGTTTCCCAATTGGTTATCAGTGTCGTTGAGTCTGTCTGGATGCTGTGCGATTTGGGAGGTCTTAACAGCTTTGTTCATGAAAATAAGTTAATTTTTTATTAAAGCCAATTCCTGATTTTTTTGCCTGTAGGGCACAGTCCTCAGATGAGTAATTAGAGCTCATACAAAAATCACAGGGCATATATAACAAAAATAAGACATTCTACCAGCACTTACTGCACTCATCAGAAAGGAAGCACAAGGCTGCAACACCCACAGCTGGTGAAGTTTCCACCTCCAGGTGGAAAAACTGAAGTCATGCAAAGTCCAGACAGGATGCAAAGCTACTTTGCACCCACTCCTGAGACTGTTTGTCACTGGTTGTGCCAAGCCTTTGACCAGCCTGAGTTCTACATTGATTACTCCATGCTTTTCCTGGAGAACATGCCCAAAGCAACCAAAGGGACATGAATCTCCAGAGGGGTTGTTTTGGTTTGTTTTTTTTTTTTCCCCACAAAGAAGAATGCACATATCTTAAGCAAAAATCCCTGCAATTATTATAAAGGGGCTTGTAAACAGGCACACATGCCCCAACAGCCTCCTTTCCTAGCTCTAGAAGAAAGGGAGCATTTCACAAGGGCTTGCTCCCAGCAGAGCAGCTTTGGTGGATTTTGAGCAACCCCCACAACCCTCTCACCCCCAGGATGAACAAGATCTGTTTGTTGCCTCTGGGGCTTTGTACAAACACCCTGTTTTTCTCTAAAGCCTCCCATCCCTTCCTTGCTGTGCTTCTCACTTTTCCCAGCTGCATCCCTCCCCGCTGTATCCAGGCAGCAGCAGCCACAACCAAGAAGCCTCCCTGTTCCCCAAAAATGTCCCTTTTGGGACAGGACATGTGACAATGCCTCCTCCCTGCTGGCATGGAGGACAGGCAGAGAGCAGGATTGATGCTCATTCCTCCTCAACTCCTCCTGATGGCCTGAGCCCAGCCAGCCCAGCATCACTCTCACCCCGAATCCTTTTTCTGACATTATTTCCTCCATTTGCTCCCATGGCTGAAAGGGAAACCCCTTCACTCACCGACCCTGTGCACCAGAGTGAGTTCTCCTCGAGAGTCTTCATCCTCATACAGGGAACCAAGAGCATAGTGAAGGAGCTGGGGGGGACCTCTGAACTGCAGCCCTGGAGCCCCAGCAAACCCCGCTGCCTCCTCCGCATCCGCCTCCTCTCCACCTAGGGCTGACACACAAAAATGCCATCAGGACCTGGCCCCAAGCCTTCCCCCATGACAATTTCATTTGCATTTTATTTTTATTATGCTGGTATATTTTCCAGCTCCATTCCCATGTCTGCACAGCAGTTGCAGTCGATTCATTTTCTCATCTGTAGCATAAACAGAGTTTTTGCTATCCAAAAAGAAAAAAAGAAAAAAAGGTATTTTTTTCTTTCTCTGGAAATAACTCTAGTCCTGGAAAGTCAAAAAAAGAAGATTAACCAAGGACTTTAATTTTCCTAACTTGAAGTTTGAGATTATTTTTAGTTAATGAAGGTCATTACTCTAGCTCTTTTTGGAGATGACAAATATAGAGTGAGGCTGACTGTCCAATTTATTTTCGGAAAAACTAAAAATTTGAGCCTTAAAATGATGGGAAATCAGTTGGCTTTCCTTTTGGAGCTGATTAAATATCAAACTCTGCTAAAACCTGCTTATAAAATTAAGTTCCTAGGCTAAACTCTGTACTGGTTACATTGGCAGAAATCCAGAATTACACCACTGACTTAAGTGGAAAACTTGCCTTGGTTCCTCAAGGCAGAATCTGGCTAGCTTTTTTCCACAGGATGTTAAACTTCATCAAATAGTGCAAGAAAACTGTAAAAATACTATTTATTCCTAAAACACAAGGTTTTCAGGCATGTCCAGGGGATTTACATGTTCATCTCCCATTAATCTTTGCCAGAACTTATTCCTTGAGGATGAACTTGGGATCCACATGCTGCACATAGCTCTACCCTGGACACATTTAGAGACGGCTCAAGTTGGGGCTCCCAAAATCCCAGGGTCTGTGAAAATCTTAGTTTTGAATTCTTATTTTAAAAAATATCTATGGGGAGTACTTAATGGCCCACAAGATATAAAAATAACTTACTGATGCAGGACTGTCTGTTAACACCAAGCCTGTAGCCCTCCTTACATGCACATTCATATGACCCCAGAGAATTAACACAGAAATGGTCACAGTTGCCATTCTCAACAAGACATTCATCCACATCTAGAAAAAAAAAAAGACATAAATCATGATTAGATGCAAGTACTTCTGCTTCCAAGCAGTGCACTCTGTGCCTGGATGCACCTGAAAAATTATTCTTGCGAATAAGAAAACCTGTTTTTCTTAGCACTTTGGGGCTCTCTCACTAGTATTAGGGATATTAAAACATTTCAGGGCAACGTAGAATAGATTCTTTCACCTATGTTTTTGTCTCAAGTGAAAACAGCTGCTTCAAGCTGTTAAGCTCAGTTGATCCATTGGTTACTTCGAGGGCTCTTGTTTTGTAGAGTAGTCTTTAACACACATCAAGATGCAGAGTCCACAGAGAGAAGAGGAAAAGTTCCTCTGTGCTGGCTCATCTCCCACAGCTCCCCTTCTCCACGCCGGATACCATGATATTACCATATTCCAAAGTGGAAATCACACATTTGCAAACCTTACCAGCAAAGCTGGCAGAGGGTGGCTGCTTCTGGTTTTAGGGAAATGCCCACAAAGCCCTGGGCTGAGCCACTGGTGCCCAGGCACTCACCATCACAGGCACAGCCATCGGCGTTGAGCTGGAACCCCGCTCTGCAGGCGCAGTCGTAGCCGCCCGCGTAGTTGATGCAGAACTGGGAGCAGCAGGAATCCCCGGTCTCACACTCGTCCAGCTCTGCAAGGACAGACACAGTCTGAGCTGCTGGAAAGCTCCTGGGCTTTTCAGCGTGTGGCTTTCTATGTCTTCCTCTCCTCTCACTCACCTAAACCACTGTCTGAATGCTACATGAATCCTACCTTCCCCCACGGCAGCCAATCCCCTCCACGTCCAGGGAGAGGCATCTTTCCTGCAAGTCTCAGTTACCACCAGATGATTTAGAAAGCAGACAACTAAGTCTCACCAGCCCACAAGTACCATCTCTTTAACAGAAATCTACATAATCACAGCATGTTTAGGTTGGAAGAGACCTCCAAGATCATCCAGTCCAACCTTTGACCAACACCATAATCTAACTACTGACCCACGTCCTTAAGGACCAGGTCCAAATGCCTTTTATGTGCCTCCCCAATGCCTGACAACCCTCTCAGTGAAAAAATTTTCCTAACATCTTGCCTAAGCTTCCCCTGGCACAGCTTCCATCCATTTCCTCTGGTCCTATCACAATTTACTAAGGAGAAGATGTTTAACCATTTGCATTTTTTTTTCTGTTCCATCTTACTCAGTCCAAACTTATGAAACAAGGCTCTGATCCAACAATGTGTTTGCTGGACACCAGCAGCCTGCTAGGTGCAATGGTAGCTTCTGATAACCAATTGCCCATTGCTTTATCCTGCCCTGTGTCCATCTGGAAATTGGTATTGTCAACAGTGCTGCTGTGCTGATTAGATACAAGAATCGAGCTGTTATCTGTTCACTGCAGCCTCTCAGCTGATCTCAGCCCACTGAGCAGGTCGGTGGCCATCAAGGGCCACCTTGTCAATGCTGAGTCTGCAAAAGGCTTTGGAATGTTACCCAGCAGCTGCAGATGGGAAAGGTCAGCATCTCAATTAACCTTGGAAGGAGTACCAACAGTATTAGGAAACACTGACAGGAGAAAGAGGAGAAAGAAAATGTAATTAATCAGTTGAGGTGAGGAGGTCAGCACAAAGATGATTAATGCAGGTTATTTGAACATGGAGTGGTTTCCAGAAATGTCACAAGATGAGCTCCTCTGCAGTCTGTCAGATGATGCCTTGCTCTGGGGTCTAGCAACAGCCCCGTGTCTGTGTAGGAATGCAAAAGTTGCATCCAACAAAAAGATTTTGCCATTAAGAGCAGTTTTTCAAGTCATCAGCCTTGCCAAACCCTTCTCCTGCACTCTCCTTCCCTCACTGTGGCTGGACTAACTGCTTCCCTCTGAAAGAAATCTCCACCAGCAGGTCACTGAGCCAAGGTGCAGGCAGGAGGCTGCTCTTCCTCCTCTCATCTCTGCACAAATTGAGACTGTGCAACCCATCCCAGCTCTGTGAGGCTCTGAGTCCAAATCTACCTCCCTTGCCTTCTTGTCTTTCATTTTTGAAGCTCCATCATCAACCAGCCTTGCAGAACTCAGTTCTTTCTTCCTCCCCTGCACTTTTTCTGTTTCAAGACCCTTCTCATCTGAAATGCCTCTCATTCACCAGAGCTCCAGCTCGCTAGCTCTCCTCATGTCTAACTAGACTTCTCTATGGTGTCTGCTTACTTTTTTTTTTTTTCTTTCCTTTCTCTTCTTGGCTATTCTTAAAATTTTAATGGCACAGTGACAGCAAGTCTAAACCAGAATGAGACAGTTTGCACAGCAAAAGCCATAAACAAAAAAAGTCACATTGTAAAATCGTGTAAGACATGAAGGAATTTCTAAGCACTTCTCTCAAAATAAAAACAAATCTAACTATGGCTTTCACGTCTTAAGTGAGACTTCTCACAGCCAGAAGTGCAACCTCATCACTGAGCAAATCTGATGGAAATAGAGCAACTTCTTTAACACAAAGTGGAGTTTGGGCACGAGGCACTTCAGAACAGCAGCGCTACTGCTCCCAGCCAGAGCTGAGCCTCTCCCCAGCTGGTGGGTGAGGAAAAGAAGGAAAAAAAGTCAGGTGAGTGATGCTTGGGCTAGACACAGTGAGATACAGCCAGAGTGATGCATCAAAGTGTCATCTTCCATTTGAGAGGCAGAACTCCTTCCCTTTGTTAATTAATAATCCCAGCAAACACGCAGAGCCAGGCAAGCCGGAGCAGCGGCTGTGACAGCGCCAGAGGACGGTATTAATTAAAACTTGTAGGAGAAAGGCAGGAGATGGGAAGGCATTTCCTTGAGCGACAGCTCTCCTGCAGGCTTCCCTTGCAGAGAGACCCACCACACCTCCTCCCTCCTCCCATGGAGAGGCTGGGAATTACCTGCACACGTTTTGCCATCCAAATCGAGGCGATAGCCGTCGGGGCAGGAGCAGCGCGGCCCCGCTGCCGTGTGCTGGCAGCGGTGAGAGCAGCCACCGTTGCTGTCCTGGCAGCTGTTGACAATTTCCATCTCGATGCCTTGTGGAGAAACAAATCAAAAAGATGTTAAAAAGCATGCAGAGAGGGAGAGTCACCAGGGAACAAGGCTGCTGTGAAAAAGCATCCATAGCTCGATGGATTTAGCCGGAAATATAAGCCCGGCTCCCGAGAAGAACTTGTTTTGGAGTGACTGAACTCCAGGTATTTGTCTCTTTGTGTCATAACAGTGGATGCTCTTGACATTGGCAACATGAAGCCAGCTCACTGTTTCAGCAGTCTGCCTGTTATGAAAGCTTTCATGGGTTTCCTGGAATTTATGCTTTGCTTGAACCTAACAGTGAGCTCTGCCCTTGCCCCGGAGGAGTGGAGCCATCTGAAGGACCCAGATGGTTCCTCTCAACCCAGACTGCTTATGCTTTGCAAAGAACAGCTTTTAGCTTTGTATGTGAATGTGAATGGGAAAGAGATGGGTTCTGAAACATCCACTGAACACAGATGCCTCCAAATTTTCATAGCAGAGGCCTGTCACCAAGCCTGACACCTAACCACAAAGCAAATCTGTAGGTTTTGCCCCTTGGATACCCCTTCAAGGGGACACACAGGAGCCCCTCTGATCAGACTTTGTACCTCTACAACTAAGACAGTGGGTGGTGTGATGCTGGCAGCAGCCCCCTTCACCCTGATGGACCCACCCCACTCTCCAGCCCTTGGTTTGCTTGACAGTCCTGGCAACATTTCAACAGGTCCAGTGGAAACCTTCCTAGAGGAAAGGGAACATCTGTCCATCTCATTCCCACCAAGGTACTTCATTAAATAATTTCTTCAGGATGAAAAGAGTTCAGTTATCAAGTTTCTCTCAAAGAATTACCTGAATTGTCTTCTTACAGAGCTATTTAGAGAGGAACTGATTGCAGAAGAACTCAGAAACCTCCTCCCCTAAAGGAGCCACCCTGCTTCCAGAAACAGCCCAGCTCAGAGTGATGCCATCAGATCTGGTACACAAGGATGCTATTTCCTCACTGTTGCAGCTCATGGACACATCTATGTCAGTGGCTCTGATCCTATCACTTCTTGTGCTCCCAGGGAGAAATCTGACTGCCAGAAAATAATGCAAGTCTAGATGGCAGGGGGTATAAATGAGGAGAACATAGATCAGGGGCTACATCTCCTGCGTGGTATGACTGCTTGCACCAGAGAAAAGAAATATTGTCTCCTGTCCAATGTGTTAAGATGGGATCTAGGAAATCCAGCCATCAAACAGAGAATCTGACTTCCTCATCATTTATTGTGTCTCAGTTCTTAATCAGTAAAACTGGGACAGCAGCTCTTCCCCATGCCACTGGGGAAATGAAAAAAATAAACAAAGATTGTAAATTGCTCAAACACTGGGATAATCCTGATCATAAATATATGCAGAATGTTTTTTATTTTTATTGTTTGCTCTGTAATATTGTACACCAGGCACAGAGATTCACCACCCCCAGAGAATTGCTGAGCATAAGAGAAAAAATATTATCAGAAAATCACTATGAAATCTAAGTGGTCTAAATAACTTCCTTATACTCATAACAGATCATTTCATACCTAGATATTAATTGCATTTCCTCTGCCATTGCACTACTCACAGTTGCCCATCACCCACGAAATAATTCTCCAGGATGTCTCTCCTGTAATTGGTTTTTGGTTTTAATGTATGTTAATGCTTTGAAACTGATTTTCACCCTTATTAAGTATTTCTTACACATACATTCTTAAAGAAAGCATTCATTCTCTGGCATGCAGCATATTTTCCTAAGGAAATTCTGCTGAAAGTTCATGCACAGTATTATTAAGATTGAATGATCTTTGCCCATCTCTTTGCTGGAACAGGTCATGCTTTGTCTGCATTCCAGTGAGCTTATGTTAGGTCCATAATAACACCAACTTTTCTACATCACCTCCTTTATTAACCTAAATTTGCCTTCAGGGACAGCCCAGGGATCACCTATCAGCTCACAGTGCTTGGGAGTCTGTCCCCTTCTCAAGAACAGCAGTGTGGATTAAAAAACCCTGCTGGCAAGAGGGAGGTATGTGAGGGAAGACAACATGGCTCAGCATCATTTTAGTCTGGAAAATTTTAGTTGTTCAAATATTTTTTGCATCCCCAATTTTGCTTATTTTTCTAACCCCCTCCCCCACACCAAATTCTCTACTTAACAGTGTCAGTAAACTCAGGAGAAAAATAAGGAAACCTGGAGAGATGAAGGCAAGAGCAGAGTTTGTTTTGTTTTGCATCAGATTCAGCATAAAAATAATACTGGGAGGAGGAGGGCAGGAATGAATACATTCCATGGAACAGCAGTATTTTGGTAGCTCTGCAATAGAATTCACCAGACTCTGTAGATAAACCAACAGGGCTATTTGCTCTTTGAAATGCAGTAATTAAGGTCTGAATACAGGCTTAGGAATGTATCAACCTGCAAAACCAGCAGAAGATGAAGGAAATAGTATTAAGCTTGAGCTTTTGCACGCATTTATTTTGCTGGGAGTGCTAATCCAACTGAATTAAAACTGAAGCATAGCAGTTTGCAGATAAGATGTCCTGAAATGCATAGCTGTGAAAGAGTCACTTACGGTAGCACTGCTTTCCATCAGCCCCCAGCTCAAAACCAGGATTACAGACACAGGTGAAGGATCCCAGAGTGTTCACACAGCGATGAGCACACCTGCCTCTCCCTTCTGCACACTCATCAATGTCTAAAAAAGCAGAGAGAAAGGCAGAGGCATCCATTAGGATATTGAAATAAAAAATAATACTGCTTTCCATGCACATGGCTGTATTTCCAAGCATCCACTGCAATGAGCATCCTGATGTCAGTCTACAAATGACAGCGTTTCATGAATGCAGGAACACCAAACTCACAACATCATTCTGCAAGACCTCCTTTTTTTCTAACCATAGCTGATATTGAACTTTTCAACATGAATATTTACAATATCAGACTTTATATTTGTAGTATCAGCCAAAGTAGCTTGTCTATTATTCCAACAACATAAGCAACAGCAAAAAAAAAAAATGAGAACGCAGAAAAAAATTCCTGTCTCCCAATACCCTAAAATTATCACATACATTACTTTTAAATTAATAGAGCAGGAAAGGTCTAATTATTTCCTGACTGTCAAATGATTTGGATTAAGTGGTGGCTGGGCCTCTGCAGGTATGATGGAGGCAGATCCTCTGTGTCACATCCCTGAATCCTGCAGCTTCTTCTAGAGAAGCCCAGCAGGGAGGCAGCAGCTCCTCGAATCAGGAGTTTCACCCCACAAAAAAGGTGAAGAGCATGGGGGGGACAATTCTTCACCCAGTCCTTTACCAGGCAGGCTGCTCCTCAGCTTTACACTCCCTAGTCTGTATTTGGAAGTTGAATGCCACCAAAGGCATCCATCTTCCTAAAATCTCAGCGGAGCATGAAAATATTCTTAAGGAGTAATTACCGAAAGAAAAAAAAAAAAAGCAAAGTAAAATCTTGTACTAAATACTGGTGCTGTGGAGCACATCTGCAGGCAACACCAACCTCTTTGCTAAGACTGGCTTTTTCTTGCAACCCCCTAACCCACCTCCTGCTCCTTCCTTTGTTCTGACATTTTGCTTGCAAAATAAAGATTCGTTGTTGCCCTGATCCTGAGTCAGTGTCTTGCACACAGGGGAGAACAGCCCGGTGTGCAGCTCCTCACCTTTTCACCAGAGCAAACCACTTGCTGACAGGTTTCTCTCTCCGTATGAGCTGTGATCAGTGTCAGTACTCATAGTCCCTTAGACTTGAACACAAGCAGCTTGATACATGCAATCAGCCCGGTTGCAAAAAGATGCCCCAGGCAGTGCAACCACCACACATCGACTCATGAAAATTTCAGGATAAATGACAGCTTCTCTGAAGCAGCAATGTGAGTAGCTGCTGTGTAGAATCAAATGGGCTATTTCTCCTTTTTCTGTAATTATCTGGCATTTTGCAAGTAGACTGTGTTGGCAAATGTTGTAAATGTTCCTCTCTCTGTTTTTCTGCTTTTTCATATAGAGAAAAACCCAAAAAACCTGAACCACAGCCACTGTTCTCTGTATCTTATAAATAAAGCCAATAGCCCAAGTATGACACTAGAGTTGCCCTCTGCCTCCTCCTAGCTTGGCTGCCAAAGAGTCAAATATCAGCTTGAATTTTGCAAAAGCCACTGAATAATTTCTAGGAGGAAAAACAATAATTGTACATCCATCTTAAGACATGATTCTTAAGGACTCAAAAGAGTGTTGCCGTGAGGTCAGAGAGAAAATTTATTCCAACAGGTAACATTTCATGTTACCTAGTGCTTCAGTTTATACATAAATTAACAGAATTGTCAGTGTGTGTCAGAGTAACATGCTGACCCCAGAATTAAACCCACTGCTGTCTACACTACCTAAAAACACTCTGCTTTTTCAGTAACCTTGCTCATGAGTAATCCCAGTAAGAGGGGAATCACTGAGGTGTGCAGTGCTACTCACAGAAGGACTTACAGGCAACTGAGTGAAATACTCAGGGTAGGAAGAAAGTATTTTGCAAACATTCAGTAGTCTGTGGGGATAAGACAACAGTTTCAATACTGGCAAAACTTTGACCAGGTTTTCAAAATGCCTGAATACATACCTGGATCCAGATAATGCTGTTAAAGTTCATAAATACTTTTTACTTCATAAAACTGATAAGCTATCCAGCTCTCAAGTATCAGATTGAAAGAGAAAAGTAGGTATTTTGGTCTCTAATTTTCCCAAATTTCAGGTCAGAAATGCTTTAGATCCTTTTGAAAATCACAGACTAAATTCAGGACTTTGGAATTCAACTTTTAAGCTCTTTGCTTTGGAAATCATACACTTCATGGTTTCTTCCTTCACAGTAGTTTCTCTATTAATATGGAAACAGTTCTCCAGCTAAAAAGCCCTTTGAATTCTAAATAGGTTTTCATGACCTGGTTGAGAGTTACTTGAACCAGTTTTCCAGGATCTGTATCTGGGGCATTATTTTAAAGGGACCCTACAAGAGTAACACTACTGCACCTACAAACCCAGTTGCTAGAAAGCAGGATTTAAGGGAGCACAGAGCAAGCTGCATTATTAAAATGGTCCTTTGAGACTGTCAGCTGACACAAATATCACAGAGAGAAATGCTGGTTCAAAGCAAATCTGCATATTTGTGTCCCATACTCCACTAAAGCCCAGTAAGTCAGAGCACTGATTAATAACTTTCTTCCCAACACACAGTTTACAGCTTCTAAACTAAACAGGATTTTTTTTTTCCTGTAGAAAGATAATACCCTGGATGACACTTGCATTTTGCAACTCCTCTCTCATTTTGACACATTTGTGAGCACCCTCCACTCCTGCTTCTGCAGGAGTCTATCACTGAAACCAATTAGAGAGCACTTTCAACTCAAAGGTCATGTTTTTGCCTGAAAACAGTCTTACCTGCCAGTGTTACAACTTAGGTGGAAGATTACTGTAGCTGTAAGAGATTAGTCTGAAAAAAAATAAAATAAAAAAATGGACAGAATTTGGTGTATAGTAAAGCTGTTGCTTTTCTGTGTGCTGTTTTCTCTCTTGCTGGACGGCAGGAGAGAGCCAGAAACACTTTAAGCAGTGGGAAACTGGGCTCATTTTACACCTTGGAAGTAGGACAAGAACAGTACATTTTCTTCTTCTTTTTCCATAGCTGAGCAGATCTCAAGAGTTACTCTAAACAATAGCAATTAGCACTGCAATATGTGTGAACCCATAAACACATAAAACAGTGGAGTTTGCCATGGAACAATGTCTATTTTAAAAGACACTGGGGGAAATCAGTGCTGAAGAGCCCCAAAAGACCTCCTTCAGTCTAAAAACATATGCTGTTCATGTAGCACAACAGAGCTTTTTATTCTTGTTTTGAGTAACATACCATTTTTCAAGGAGAAGCTGCTCTGAGAGGCAAGTACTTAGAAACACTACTTTAAAAGTCTCTGCAGAAGTCCTCACCTCAAAAATTTCACTGTGTTTTATGGGTTTATTTTAGGAACATACACCTGCTGGAAGCATACTGATGTATTTGCCCAAATAAAGACCTCTTAGGACTGTTGGGATATTTCTGATTTGGGTGCAGAGCCAGAGTTTTCATACCAAAATCTGAAAGTCAGCACAAGGTTTAGGTTTCAGTGTGGAGTACTAATTACCTGAAGGAGCTGGTGAGTAAAATTTGAGTAGGCAAATTTGGAGGATACCTCTGAAAGTGTGGCCCCTAGAGTTCTTCTTAGTTTCAAATAAACCTTTATAAAAGCTAAGCCTCTTTCCTTACAATACAAGTTTTAATTCAGTTTTAGATTTTTACTAATCATTGTCTGATTTGAGACCTTCAACCAGTATTCCTCACTTGCCTCCAGCCCATCTTCTTCACTGGCCATCTCAAGCTCTACACAAGCCACGTTCTACTGGGACAGAAGGAAACTCAGCATCAGTTCAGCAGCACTGGCAGTGGAGTTTCAGTAACCCTGTGGAAAGGTTGAATGTCTTTTCCTCTAGACCTTGCTGCTTGGCTCTTTCAGTAGGTAACCAGATACATAGAGAGTTATGCAGAAGGAAACAAGAGAGTAAGACCTCTATTTTATACACGTGTATTTCAAGGTGAAGTAGCTTTTTTTTAAATGTTCTCCAATTTTTATTTCTGTGTAAACAGTGGCATTTTCTGAACACCTTGAATTCCCTTGTTTCATCTCCTGGCATCTCAAGAACAGAACCATACAAGTTTGCAGGCTTAGAGTTGGACCTGACAGTATAAAAAAACCCTAAAAAATAGTGTTAAGGATGTAGAACTGAAATTTTCTGTTGCACTTTCAACAGGTTTCCAGGGGACAGAAGCACTTCATCCTATGTGACACCTTTGAGGCTGACAACTTGGCTCTGCAGTTCAACCATTTGCTGTCTACAAAGGTTGTAGCTTCAAGCAAGAACTTGTTCCTTGATGGTAGGAAGTACTGAGTTATGTGCTGATTCTTTTTCTATTTGGAAAGATTAAATGAAATCACTATCAAACAGTACCTGTTAAATATGCATAGTACAAAGGTTTTCAGAGCATCTGAGCCTTTGATTTGAGCATGATTACAATATAGAGTAAAACTTGTAATAAACTGGGACATGAAAACAAGCAAACAACAAATAATAGGGTAGATGTTAGTAAATATAGTAATTTGAACAAAGATTGCAGCCTTGGTAGTCCTTAGAGAAGATAACAGTTTGTAAAGGGAAGATCTTCAGCAGATAAGGCAACCACAGTTTGACTTGCATACCACTGATATATCTTTTTTCCTGTAACAGACAGGTTTCAGGAAAAGCTAAAAATAACTCTTTAGTGCTCTTTTCCCTACACATTTAGCTCTTATTATTCATCTCAATTTCTTCAGTAGAGAAGAGACTCCATCCTACAAATCTCTATCCCAAGCTGTTAAACAGTATGGCAAAAATTCCCAATTGTTGAAGGCTGCACCACCCTGCTACCACCATTCCTGGGTGTTTCTGCATGGCCTTTCAGGGCTGCAGGATGCAGCACAGGCCCCCAAGGAGCCAGCAGGGATGACTCCACACTCACAGCACAACCAGACACCCTCATGAGGCTGTAGATGCTCCATCCAACCTAGCACTACAGCAGCCATCCTTACTGGCTGGCTCTTAAAAGCAGCCAGGCTCACCTCCTCCCACCTTCTCTGCTTCAAACATCTGTAACTGCCAACCCAAATGGCCACTTAATGCTCATTTTCTCCTGTAAAAATCCTGTCCATCAGATTAATGAGCACTTTTCTCTCCCAGGTGTTTATTTGCTAAACGTCACCTTTCTTGGTGCTTATTTTCCCAGCTGAGCTTCCCTTCTAAGACAGATTCTCCTCCCTCTGACCCCAGCTGTCCTCCTGGAGGAGGATTTCCACCACCCTGAGCACAGATAACCATGTGAACTCCAGATAAGGTCTCACTCTCAGGCAAAACTCACCTCACCACTTCCCCACAGTGAGGAGGAGAAATTCCTCACTGGCTGGTGAGGAGCTGCTGTCTTCAGTGGGTGGCTGAGCCTCCTCAGCCTCATGGTGGAAAGGAGCAAATGCCCATAGTGGCTGGAATGCTGGCAAGAACCCAAGGGACAAACTCATGCTGCTGCTAGAGCCAGAGTGCAAAGTGGCCCATGATGGTTTGAACTGCTCCAGGACTTCCCAAGGGACAACTCCCACCCAACGAGGCACTGCCACACTCAGATCCTGCCAAACAACCTCTGTGCCACCAAAGCACCATAAAAAAAACACTAAAAAGCTTTATGCAGGGGCTTGCACACTCAGCTGGCTTGGCCAAGGACATCTTGAGCAGCAGAGGCAGTGGAGGAGCCACAGGAGGCTTGGAAACAGGCTGGAGAACAGCAGAAGAAGGTCTCTGATTCCCTCTCCCCACTACAGCTCCCTTTTTCCAACTCTTTCTGACAATTTCAGGGACAAAACACGGCCACCCCATGAGGGATGGAGGAGGGAGCTGGCTGAGGATGCTCACTGAAGCACAGCGTGTGCCATCTCTGTGGAGGGCAGGAGTTGGGAAGGCCAACACCAAAAGCCAAGTGCTGGTTGCACACAGCCTGAGTTGGAAGCAAGCTGAACAGCAGGATTTACTTACACTTTATACACAGCATATAAAACCTCTGAGCAGAAGAGGAGCCATATGGAAACGGTTTTGTGACAGGAATTTCAGCTCAATAAATCCATAAATTTGGCCCTATCTTTCTCTGGCATGCTCAAGGGTACCATGTGTGTGCATTTACGTTAGGGAAGGGGGGGAGGTGATCTTAAAAGCTGATGAATATGTTAAGATATATGATAAATTAAAAAAAATTAAAAAAAAAAAATCCAACAATCAAACCCAAAGGTAGCATTTCTATTCTGCTTGTGAGAGTGTTTGCTTAGAAACCTGGAGGGGAGGATGAATGAATCAGACTGTGATTAGGAGCAATAGAAGCCAAAAGCAGATAAAGAAAAGGCTTCATGCAGAATAAAATGTGTTCTACAGGCCAACTCTAAATATGACTCGGTGAGTAATAAAATGTTAGAATTAAAACATGATTAAGTTCCTAACCTATGTCATCACTGTCAGTGTGCAACAAACAGCCAGGAGTCTGTGAAGCCAAAATCCTGTTGAAAGTTGCAAACCAAGGTGAACTTCACATCTCAAATGTGTCACTTTAATCCTGTGAATAAGTGATTCCTAACAATGCTTTTGGCAAGCAGGGTGAAATATGAATGAGTACAGTGACCTGAAGTACTGCCCTGGGGGCTTTGAAATTGCCTTTAATGTGTGTCTCTAGGCAGGTAGCACAGGACTTACCTTCACAGGATTTGGCATCCCTCTTCAGCTGGTAGCCTGGCTGGCACTGGCACTTGTATTGGTCTTCACCAAGCTGAACACACTCCTGTTCACAGCCCCCCTTGTTAACACTGCAGGGATTGACAGCTGGAGCCAAAGAAACATTGAAGGAACACGTCAACAACCCAAGAAACTTATTTCCTATTTTAAATACACAAAATGACAGTAAAAATAGGCAAACCTTGCAGAACAGCTTTCCTAAATGCACCTGTCCCCCATCCCCTGTGTGATTGCTCTCCCTTGCATTCATGGTGCTTGTTTGACACAGCATCTCACGTTGGTGAAAGCCACTGATTCCAGGGAGAGGCAGGTGAGATCTAAGAGCTGCAATGCTGACTGAAGTACAGCCAACCTTTGATCTGACAGCAGCAAAGCACTTGAGAATCCGCTGAAGTAAGGAGAGGGGAAGAAAGAGCTGCCCCACTGGCACTTGCCCATTGGGGTTTTTTCTGTCCCTGCTGATTGATTTAAAAAAAAAAATAAAAAATTGTCTTTCAGGCTGATTTCCTCATGAAAAGGAAGCTGCAAATGACAGGAGACACAAGCTGGGCAGGACAGACATATAAAGTAAACCACAAGGAAAAAGAGGCTCTTTAGTGCTTCTCTAAAGATGCTCCTTCTTTTGACCAGGCAAATTAATATTCTTCTTTTGTCCAACGTATATCTCAGGCCTCTGGAGAAACATTTCTCCTCCTGCCAAACTACATTAACACACACCCACACCTATTCGCACGCTGCATCTAAAAATCAGACGGATGGTTTGAACCTGTTATTGTGCTGCACGTATGGAAGTGTGAGTGTCTGCATGACTGCAGCTATATATATTTCAACAGCAGGGATGGATTATGTTCTCCGTGAGCAGCTCAGGAAGACTGTGTGCTCCCTCACGGAAGGCATGAAACTCCAGGCCCAATGAAGTTAGCAAAGAGCTCTGAGATTTGCTTTGGGAATATGGATCGTAATTCATTTATCTGTAACAGACATGAAGACACTTGTTAACCACAAATGCTGCTGTAGGATGCACTTCACCCTATGCTAGCAATTAGCAAATAGTTTGTGCAGCCAAATCTGTGTTAAAAAGATGAAAAGGAAAGCAAATTTTTACATTATCATGGATGCATACACACCAGTGGCCAAGAAAGTCCTCGCTGCACGTTGGACCTGACCCTGGCTTCTCGTCTCCATCTGATTCTGCAAAGCCCCTGCCTGCTTATCCATGTAACTCAAAAGCAGCTCAATTTCCACACAGGAAAGGAGAGAGCAGACCTGACACACTCAAACCATCCTGCTGGCTGAATGTTTGTATCCAAAGACCTGTTTTTCAGCAAGAATATTCAAATAAGATGAAAATATTTCAGAAGATGGGGAAAAAAAAAAAAAAAAAGCCTTAAATTGGCTCCAAGCGACAGAATAATACATCTAGGTTTTTAAAAGTGCCATTTTCTCTCCCTCCTTCTCTGGACATAAGCCAGTTTGGATGTAAGGGGGGGGAGAGATGAGAAGCAACCTGCCATAACCAAGAATTTGGGAGGATTTGAAGCCAGAGGGGGACGGGCATCAACTCCCACCCTGGGAACTCACTCCGTCGGGGCCACGCAGCCTGGCTTGGCGTGGGGGGGCCAGGGATTTCTGCATTCAGCACCCCTGCTGCTGAGGCATCGTCAGGCTATGGGAGAACAGGTGTCAGACTGAAGGAGAAAGAGCTGCCAGGCATGGAATGGGGCGAGTTTTGTGCTGGTGCTGCCAGGCGCCGGCACCGCGTCTTTGATCAGCGCAAGGGAGAGACTCGGTGTGTCACCAGGCTGATGTCACCTCTTGGTAAAAGGGGGGGGTTGTGGCTGGAGGTCTGAGCACGTGCATGGGGCTCGGGTAGAAACAGAGCAGAGCCTCTGCTTTTAAAGATTTATTTTTGAAATTTTTTCTTGGAATTTGGTGGGAAAGCAGCCCCGCTGCCGGGCCCTGATGGGCGCGGCGGGATGGGGCAGCTGGGGAGAACCCCCTTGAGATGCTGAAAGAACAATGGGGATGGTGGTGGGAGACACCACGAGGAAAGATCTGCAAATGGATGAGAAATGAGCATTTCTCAACCCATTATTTTTCACAATAATTCTCATACTTTTACAAAAAATCCCCAACCCAAGTATGAAGCCATAGTTGGATGTACACAGCCATGGGGTCAGAACATGCCCTCTCTGCAAGCCTATGTCTTCCATCACTTTAAATCCAATCTTATCAAGTTCTTGTCTTAATTTCAGACATGCTGTGCTTCTACTTATGTGGAAAACCATGCATTATGGATTTGTAGAGATATTTTCTTTGTTACTTCCTCTGTTAAGAATCTTAGTGTGTGAAAGTCTCCATAAAAACCTGCATCTCAACAGCTTTTCTACATAAGGCAGACATCAAAGATAACAGCTGGCACCAGAGATGCTTTGGGGTCTAAATACTCTGCTCTGCTTTCACTTCCAGGAGTTCAAAGAACAATAAAATCCAGCGAAGCAATGAATTTACATCAGTCAAAAAACACAGCCCAGGACTACAGTAAACATGTTCACCGAATTTCTGCTTTCCAGTTAACAGTCAGCTAAACTTTAATGAAGTTAAACTCATCCCATTAACATAATGAAGGCATTAAAAAAAAACCAAACAAAATTGGACAGTGAACGTTCCGTCTGGCACATATATATAAAAATGAATTCAACAGTTAGCAAAACTTGTGGCAAAAGCTAAGAAAAGAAGCACTGAAAAAGCTAAAATTCAGGCATGGCAGAAAGTATCAGAGATCATATCAAGGGATTGAAGAAGAAAGAAGTTTTCTTTCACACACAAGTTAGCACTGAACAAGGAAACTCATTTTAGAGGTTGTTTGCCACAGAGTACAATCAGGAGCTTCTGATGACAGCAGGGGGAATGGCAAACAGAAAATACATTTTTTCAAACCATGTATTTTGAGGCTTATACTAGTGGTGGAGGGACAGAGCATCAGCAGTTAGCCAGGATCCCAAAGACCCTGTGATGATATAGTAGGAGAACTGGACTTGCTGGAAACAGTTGGTGACAGAAGTTCATTCATCTTCCATGCAATCACATGGGAAAGTATTGCTTATCCCAGGTTTTGGATTCTTTGGATGCAGGCTGAATATCTTAGATCCAATTCTTTATGTATGGGAGAATTCCAAGCCATCTAGGTGGCAAAATCTGCTTCCCCTCAAGTGATTTTGGCACTTTTGCTCCCACAAACATGGGGTTGCCAAAAAAAAAGAAGAAGAAAAAAAAAAAGATGTGGAGAGAATGAATGTAAGAGAAATCTGGGTGGGGTTCATCTGAAAAGCCTGTCTAAAGGGATGCTTGTTTCTTGTTTCTGCAGCTAATCACCCTCCAAAACAGCTCATGTCCAGAATCTCTTTTGATCCTTACCATTTGGGAGAGGTTACAGCCTCTAAAGGATCCACAGAAGAAATATTACTGCCAATGTGAGCCCTGCGTGTTCTGCTTAGCTGCCCTAGGTCAAAAAATGTGCATTTCTGGGGGCCCTTCTTGATCAGATGAGTGCTCAAACCCAAATGTACAAACTGGTGCAACAGAAAAGGCAAATTTTCCATCCTCACCAGCCAGTGCAAGCAGTTAGAGCTCAAATCCCAGTGACAGGCACTCAGGGGTTACTGGTTTACACTAAATGCTCCTCTCTGTCCCCATCAATAAGTAACTGTCTCGTGCTCCAATGCATGAGAGCTTATTATATCCATTTATTTTGGTGCCTTGTCTAAACAGCTGAAACAGAACTCAATATCCTCTGCCCAGTATTGTGTGTATCCATTATCATGATAGCAGTGCTCTCTGAAACTTACTCCTGTCTCTCATCTTAGGATTTATTTCTGTTTCACCTTGATAATTTCCCAGATTCTACAAACAGAACTGAATGTGTTATTAAGTAATTTTAGTACCTTCTTGTGAATACTTCTGTGAAATGAAAACTTACTGTCTAATGTTCATAGATAGGACACTCCAAACTGAGCTTCTTGATTGTTTGTGCCATGAGAAAATTTTACTAATCCATATCCACAGAAGGTTTGACATATTATAAATTCATTTAAATGCTACAATATCTGCTTCTGGTCTTTATCATCCTGTTCTCTCCTTATTTCCACCCCCACACCTCCCCCAAAAGCCACTGTAAACTTTTTTTTGTGTGTGTAAAAATTCTCTCTACACCACAGCTGAAAATGAGACTATTTAGAGAGAGTAACATAACTCAAACATCACACCTTTCACTTCTGAATCTTCCCTGGTCAGAGGGCATCAGAAAGAGATGGAATTATCTCTTGAATTCACAGAAAGACACTACTGATTTAGTTGAGTATGAACCACTCTGCTTTTACAATGATTTTTTTTTAATCTACCACTAGTGTTTGCTTGCCCATTCCTTCTCCAAATAAGATAATTAAGACAAGATTGAGACTTTATTGTATTTTTAACAGCAGTTAATTACCAAAACACTGAAAATCCCTGAATGCTGTAAAACCAAACAAACCTAAAAGGGCAAATTTTTAAAATAAAAGATATTATTCCCACAGCTTGAGCACTGGTATATCTTCTGTTCTAGCTGCATCAGTAAATTTATTGCTGTGATAATACCAGAAATGACTGATGACATATTTGGCTGATTTGAAGCACAATCAAGGGATTTTGTACAAGAACCAAGACAATGACCCAACTGTAAGTGAACTAATTCTGCAGATGTGGTCTGACCATACTTGACTCACATTACCTCAAATCGGGCTTAAAAATGCAAACAAATTATGTCCTTTCCTTCTTCCCAAATGACAGAACATTTTAATCCATTTTGCAGAGCTCCACATCTTGACTTTTGTACTAATTTAAACAACACAATGACGGCATAGCTTATTTTATTATTTTTATCAAGATGCAGAATTAACTCTATGTCTCCTGTTTCAGGGCTCAGAGCCCAACTAGAGCAACACAGGGTTTATTTTTAATGGCAGAGGGGCTAATCCCTTCCCTGAGCACAGAAACAGGTATTGTGTCACATCACAACTGAACTGCTGAGGCTCCAGGGTGCTCTCAATAGCACAGGGTAACTCCATATTATAAATCAGAGCCTTTTCACCTGCATCTGAAAAACAGGGTGTAGATTTTAGGACCATATCCACTCTCTTTCCTTACTGTTTTCTAATGCCTGTCTCTTAAAATGGGACTCCTCTGACCAACAGCAGCACAGCTTGTGAGCATCCTTGGTTAAACAAGGAAATATGCAATCTGTTGTAAAGGAGATGTTACAAACAGTGGATGAAGCTGTAGCCCTGATGCACAGGAGCCATGCAAGCTTTTAAAGAGCTATGTTGATAAAGGAATGGATCAAAAGGTATAGGATTACTGTGGGAACAAGTTTTTGCAACTCTGTAGTGCCCTAATTATCAGACCACAGAATGAGCAGAATCTCAGAAAAAGCTCAAAACTCCCAGCTTCACATGCATGGGCACACTCTGCGTGAGCTAAAAGGATTAGCACAAACTAAACATTCATGTAATATGCCTTGGAGGAAAGTTTTCAGCCCACCCCATCCATGCTTCTCACTGTGCTGCCTAGTAACAAAAAATGTAAAACAGACCCAAGCAGACAATTCTGCAATGCTTTTTTACCTAAAAAATTCAGCATACATCAAAGGCTGAAGAGATGAAGGGTAGGGCTTCTCTACATGCATTCTCTGAAAACCAGAGAAGACCTCTGAGCACATACTTAAATATTTCATTAGCATTTTAGAGCTCCCTTCTCTAGCTACCAGTCCATAGCACCGTATTTTCAAATGTATCTTAGTAATTCATAAATTTGGCCTTTGCTCTTGATCCTCCAAAGAAGATTTTCTGCTCTGCTCACTGTAGCACAGCTGCAGAGATTTTACTTCACCATCTCACCCCTCAACTCAGTTAATGACATCCTCCTGCCTCTGCTCTGCCTGAGAAAGCTCATGGGGTCCCAGCTCGGGCAGCCTGACAAAGATGCTCACCTACTGAAAGGTTAAACCCAGCTTCAAGGTGGCAACCACAAGCTTTTATTTTGTTTTCACTGAGGACTCAAGCTGCATTTTGGGCCTGCTTCATTGGAAGAGGAGTGTTCTGCAGGCACCCATGGAAAAGACATTTTACTAATGGCTGTTTGTACCTCTTTAGAAAAAAACAGGCAGAAAGACTGAGTAGGAGGAAGAGTAATGAGAGCCCAGGCCATAACTGGACCATGGAGGGGAATGTGACACCAAGAAAAAATGCTTAGAACTGAAAAAACACTTTGATTGGAAATGAAGACTCTGTTTCTTTGATCCTTGCCAAAAAATACATTTGCAAAAGACTGCATCACCCAAGCACGAGACACCACCACAGCTTTGTTCACAAAGCCTGAACTGGGAATGACACCAACATTACAGAAGTACAGAATTATGAGGCTGGAAAAGACCTCTGAGATCATCGAGTCCAGGCTACAACCTAACATTACCATGACCCTGGCACTAAGTGAAAAATACAGCTTTTCCTTAAAACACCTCCAGGGATGGTGACTCCACCACCTCCCTGGGCACTCCAATCCCCCATCACCCTCCCTGTCAGGAAGTGCTTTCTGATATCCAACCTAAACCTCCCCTGGCCATCCTTTGGGAATTAGGCAAAACTCAGCCTGGGGAAACATCCAAACTTGCATTTACATAAAGCCAGGTTTAGCAGAGAAGAACACTTCTTGAAGTCTGGGAAGTGCTTGCAAGGTTTACTCACCTATGCAGGTACGTCCATCAGTGTGGAGCCTGTATCCTGCCTGGCACTGGCAGTGGAAGGAGCCAGGAGTGTTGACACAGCCTTGCTGGCAGCCACCATTCACCACTGTGCACTCATCCACATCTAGAGAAGGGAGGCAGATGACAGGAATTACCAAACAGCCCCAGCAAAAGCACACCCTGGGACTGCAAGCTGCATAATGCAGCCATCACACTGGTCTGGGTTTTTGTTTGCATCACTTCTGTGCCATAAGCGAAGAAAATGGAAATTTTATGGTGTTTTCCCAAGTTCCTGCAGGCACTACTTCTGTGGTCTCTACTTCTGAAGCCGTAGTTAATTAGAGTTATCCGTGACATGGCTGTTTCCTCAGGGCTGAGGACAAAATACAGAGGAAGAATTAGGGTAAAATAGCACATCTGAGCTTGCAGGTACCACTGGTCAAGCATTTGGCTTTTGTAAAAAATTGGTGTATGAAGATTTCCTTTTGTATCAGCCTTTAACTCTATTAGCAGATGCTCTTGAGGGTACAAGAACACAGAACTGACACAAATGGAAAAAAGCCATGCAAGAGCAGAGCCCATGCTCTCAACCAACATTACATATGCAACCATTTTCTGTGGCTCTTTTCCCTTGGGCCTCAACATGTTAAATTTCCATACCATCTTCTCAGAAGACCCCACAGAAAAGCTGTGTGGCTTCCTGATGATACCTTTCCCAAGCCCAAGCAGCTCTCTTTCTATATTTCACATTTCAGGGGATTATGCTCAGGCAGATGAAGAGGGAAACTATCATTATAACCAGCTTGAGAACACTGCTGCAATGTTGCATCTGAAAATGATGGACAATGATGAACAAAAAAAAGGAAGAAAAGCTTAAGTAAACAAGTGAAAAGTTTAGAGCAGAGCCACAAAACTGAATTTCCAGAAGCAGTTTCTGAAACTTTTCAGCAACATTAGGCTACTGTAAACAGCATCTGATTGACATGTTGACACCATTACCTTAAAAATTGACACAGAAGTCCATTGGAAATAAGGGTCAGTTAGTCCATTCCCTGAAAAAAATTTACCTGGTAGGTGTTTGCCTAGAATTTATCTGTCCTTTCCTTAACAGCCCCCAGGGGTAGAAACTCAACCTTGCTCCACCTCACCCAGGGGTGATGTTGGCACCAAATTATCCTGACCAAAGACACTGTCCTCTTGCTGAAGCCAAGCTCCTCTCCTGGAATAGACACCTATTAACACCCCCCCTTCTTTCAACATTAAAGACTCTCATTGATTTAATTGATCTTCAGATCATATTCTCAAAACATCTAAGGGATTACCCACCCAAACACACCCAAGCAGGTGTGGATGAGGAAACTGGAAGTTAAAGAAGAGACAAGTCTGCAACTGGTGCTGTGGACAACCAAGCCAGCCCTGAGCACAGCAACACAGGGAATTTCTTTCCTTCCCCCTGCCCCCAATTGCATTTGAGGGACAAAGGGTCTGGCTTTCATATTTCTGCTGTTGATATATCTGCTTTGCATTTAGCTTTCATGGTTTACTCTTTTTAAAAAAAAATGCTTTAATGTTTATTCCGGTTTAGAAAATCGAATAGAAATTAAATAAAAAAGGAAGTTTTAAGGATTGATTGGAAACGTATAACATCCAGGTCCTAAGGAAATGTATTTATAAAGTTAGAATTTAATATTTCACATGTGAATTTCACTTACTAAAATGAAGTCCTGGTGTACTCTAGTGTTTAAATTCAGACCATTTGCTATCAGGCACCATTTTTTAATCCTTCTGCTATATTTGCTCTTTTATTTGACTGTATACCACATACATTTCCTACTGCCTGAAGACATATGGAATAATCTTTTGTTTGTTTTTTTTTCAAACAGAAGTTTTGCTTTTTAAAGTAAACAATAAACAGAAAACTGCATTCATCTTGTTGAATTCTAAACTGTTCAGAAATAGCCTGCTGAAAAATGCCAGGACAAAATCAAAAGCAGGAAACTATTTGTCTCAAGTATCACAGAAATAATATAAGCAAAAAGGCTCAGAACAATATATTAGGGAAGCAGCTGAACCATATAGTATACCACATTCTAGTATTTATGCCTCAATAAACTCAAATACTGGGAACATCAATATATGAATTTTATAGGCTACAGTGAGCTGCTGGCTTTCCCCAATATACCAAATACAGGTTTAAGTTAGGATATCAGCACTTATAAAGAAGAAAAAAATAGTCTAGCTAATAAAAATAGAGTTAGCTCTATTTGTTAGTCTCTATCTGAAGGTTTAAAGAAGTGACTTGGTTTAGGAGGAAGCTCTGCACTCAGCAGCTCCCACACCAGCTGCATCTCTTCTTTCATTGCAACAGCATTTCCCTTGTGCGAGCACATCCCAAAAAGCCAGAAGGCAATTACACTGCTGAAAAGCAATGTGAGTAATAATAAAATAAGAAAAAAAAAAAAAAAAAAAAAAAAGAAAATCCAACAAACAAACCTCTAAACTACTTGTATATATGAGCTCTGCCCAGCCCCATCACCAGACCCCCTGCAGCAAATGGGGAAAAGACAGAGGGGAGACCAAGCAGCCTGCAAGAACCCCACACCTCTCCTCCCAGGATGCCTCATGAGCAGCCAAGTCTGATGACAGATGATCCCTTCTAGTCTCAGGCTTCCTCTGCAAGATCAATATTTTAAGGATTATATGTTGAAAGATTCCTTCATGTACCTCAGATACAATCAGGAAAAATGCAAGGCACAGTCGCCTTTCAATGTCTCCTACATCTCAAGACCAGGAAATCATTTTGCTCCCAGTTACAGAAAAAAAATGCCATAATTATTTAGTCTGGAGAGCAGTCTGCAAAGTAGTCACCAGTATAAATACTTGAACTGCACTTGAAAAGATGTAGAAGTCTAAACTATTTGGACTTTTTAATTTAAATTGCTGTATTACTGAAGGACATGTACACCAGGAAAACAACAGCTTGTGCTGTTTGAGGTGCAGAAGTAGCCATTTCTTTTTCTATATGGTAATAACTATAGAAATATTAAATTATTTTAGAATTATGCAGTTACAAAAAAATAAATATTCCAGAAATATTAAATCATACCAAAATTCTAGAATGTTGTGGGATTATGGATTATGGAAGATAGATGCATCCTAGTGAAGTACAAAAGCACAAGCTGCTTCCAGCACTGGAAGGGCAGATCCTACTGATGAAGTTAAGTCCTCTATCCCTGAACTGAGGTTCTGCTAATCCTACAAGTTTGTCCCCAGTTGATCTGACAGGACATGTTGGCAATGGGGTGATTTCCCTGCTCAAAACCTGTTTAAATACAGAGCTGGGTGACTGCTTGCCTCAAATTCAGGGTAATCACAAGAGTGGCATTTTCATACCATTATTAAAACATTTAGGAAGAGCTATGATTAATCAGTCCCTTAAAAAAAAAAACAAAAAGAGAAAGCAGCGTTAAACAGAGATAATTAGTGAACCTGCAATCACATTTTTATAAAGGGAAAAAAACCAAAACAAAAGCAAGATGTTGCCACATCAGTCCTCTATTAACAGAGTTTAGCTGCTTAAGCCATTAAGAACTGTGAACATCATGGAAAATTTGCATTTTTATGACCTTTCCCCACTTCTCTGGCATTGGCCTGGTGCAATACAGAGCTGTGAGCAGGCGAGCTGAGTTTCACCTCCCAGTTCTGAAGCTCTCCATTTGCAGGGCAAGAGCAGTCTCTGGCCACAGCTTCTGCATCTTCCTAACAATTTCTCCAGTGATGACACCCACAATGAATGCATCCCCTGCTCTCCTGTGTCTGCAATGACCCTCTGTAGGTATATGCATATATTTGGGTTCTGGCATAGGACACCTGCCACTTCAGATCTCCAAGTGCCTGACTGAAAGGCAAGCTTGAATTTCTTTCTAATTGAATTTATTTTTTTAAAGCAGTCCACTCCTCACAAGGTCATGACTGGCAACTTTTATCACTTTTTACATGCCTCCTGTGCACGTGTGCAGCTGCTCTCAAAGCACAAGATGAAATGGTCTTTTAACACTAAAGTTTACTGCACACTTCTGCTTGCATGCTTGAAGTAAAATTAAAGGCTATTTAAAATACAGCTCTGCTTCAGACCTGAGTTCCCTTCTTTGGCCTGGCCAGCAAAAAACAGAATGAACATTTAGAGAATCCTTAATGGACAAGAGATGATGTGCCAAGGGTATCCCAGGGATGACATTGGTAGCTGAGAGATTACTCACCCCCCACAACACCAGAAACTTGATATAGATTAAGAGATTTCTGTCCAGCTGGGAGATGATACAAGAAACACTTCCTTACTGAAATGGGCTGGGAACACCCTAGCACAGTCACTGACATGCTGGGGTCCAAACCAGCCCAACAGCAACTGCAGATCTGGCCCAAATGACTTTCTCAGAAGCATAATGATATCCTCTTTACAAGGTGCCTAAGAAATACCAGATGAAATTGGAATGAATTACACAGGCTCATTTCCATTTTCCAGTCATCACAATTCTATCCCAGCTCACTGCAGAAAGGATGCAACCAGCAGAAGCAGGGAAACCCAAAACCCAACTTGCATTTACTTGGAGGATAGTTTATGCTGTTGGTTTAAAGTAAAATTATAATTAAAAATAATTATAGAAATTGTTTATAAAAAGAAAAAAAAACCCAAACAGACATGACCAAAAAGAGGGTATGGGGTCTGTTCTTTGAAGCTTTATCTTAAAATTCAGGGGGTTGTCTCCTTACAGAGAGAGCTCTGTGTGCCAGTGGTACCCACACAATATTGTGAGGATTAAACATTCAGTAACAGCAGAGACAGAGAAACAGGGAAGGGAAAATTGGATCTTAGGTAAAACATCACAACGAGAAACCTTCAGTGGCTGCATTTAATATTATTTCAAGTGGATGAAATATGCAACTCAAAAACTGATTTGGAAGCAAGTTTAAAAAAATTTGGCTTACTACTGCCTTGCCCTGACTAGCTTGTCTGCTTTCTTCAGCTGCAGATCATTTAGTTCATCTGACATAAAAACTCCCTTATTGTCTGCCATTTAGCACAATATTTAAAATCAACAAAGATGTATGACACTGCTTTCCCTTCTGTTATTTGTAACAGCCCTGTGATTAGTCTCTTTTATAAATTCCAAAGGATGTTTAAACCTCACAAGTTTAAAGAAGAGAAAATATCATATGGTCCTTCCCCACTAATTTACATGGGGGATTTTACACATCAATTTAGCAAGTTTCAAAATTAAATAATTTATATAGTTAAGGGAGGCAAAGGAAACAGGCTTGGTTGCCAGCCACTAAAAAGCTAACCACAAAAGTAAGAAATTATTCCTATAGAAGTGAAAAATAAAATAAGGCCTATTATTGCTGTAAGTAGATAACCTCAGGACAGATTCAACTCACAGCCTCCTCAGAGTCTCCCCAAGCCTTCAGTTTGAAAATGTCTGCAATTTGACAACCAGTGTGTATCCACTCACAACTGTACTCACTATTAAACATGACATCATTTACTCTTTGTACAGAAGTTTCTAAAATGATCTCTCCTGTTTTACTAACACTGAAGGGGTTTTCAAGGTCTGAAAGTTTGACTGGAGGAGTTTTGAAACTCCCGTTGGTAGAAAAATATTTGTCCATTTTTTTCCACAAAGAAGGAAGTTTGACAATGGTGTTCATTCTAGGGAGAAAAACACAAGTTTAAAGTCTGGTCAAAAAATAAAGCCAAAAATTCTACAGAAAAGAAACCAATTTTTTTGTTCATTTTAACAGAAAACATATTTCTGTTTCCTTGAATCAAACTGAGCAGCAAAGAGGGAAAAGAGCAGTTTCTAGGTAGCTGTGAGATTTTAAATTGCAAAACCTTCCACAAAGTCTAGGTTGGTTTTTTTCTCTGCTTCACAAAAAAACCCATAAATATGCTACAAGCTGTTTTGAGTGGTCTACTAGAACCTGATGTTAAAACAACTTTGTGAAAAAGCTTTCAGCATAGATAAATGTGCTCCTGGAGAGCCAGATGGATCATTTTGCACTGTTAGTGCTCCTAGGCTTTTATTTTTTGCTCCTCAGCTATTTGTTTCTGCCCTTTCCTGGCCCCTCCGATGGATTATATGAGCATCCATTGTCTGCTCCAGTTCAAAGTCATCCAGGTTAGCTCCAGTCACTGCTGAAGCTTAAATTTCAGGAAGCCACAGGTGTCTGAGGCAAGCCTGCTACAACAAAATTAATTAATTGAATAGCTCCAGCAAACCATACTGAAAGGAGCATGTCACGTCTGATAAAAATAAAAAAAAATTGGTTAAAAAGCATGGTTAAGAGATTCCTTACCCAATTTAGTCCCTGCAAGCAGACTCCACAATGAAAGAGGACCCTTGTTAGAGCAGTGAGTTTTCCCTATATTTCTTCTTTGCAGTTTTAACCAGCATCTATTTCAACAGAGCTGTCCAATTAGGCATGCACAGAAACAGGCTTTCCAAGTTACCTGATTATTTATCTTCCCTCCACAATCAATGGCATTGAAAAACCAAAGCTTTTTGTACTGGATTCACTGTCAGTCTCTCACCTTCCTTTAGACCTCCCTGTTGATTCAGTCACATTGCAGAGTGGAATTTTCTACCCCATAGCCAGTACTTTGCCCTGGATTTCAGATGTTTTCTGGGCAGCTGCAATAACTTCTAGCTGTGTTTAGGTTGGGTTTGCCTTCTCTCACCCCTGGCTAATCTGTCTTTATACTGAGAACACCAAAGGTCAGGGAGCACAGCACTCTGAAATGCTGAACAGCAGAGTCATCTGTGCCTGTGTTCTGTAATAAATATTTATGTCCAGGTCTGAAGGGAGATGCATTTCCTGATGACTGTTTTCAAGGAGGGAAGAGGGCAGAGGAATCTCTCAAGGATGGTATTTTAGTGGAAAAGTGTGGAGGAAAGGCAGAGAGCTGCTTCCAGAACACATGCTGGGTGCAAGCAGCCCTTTGCCTCCAAGGGCCAGGCTCAGCACCAGTGACAGCTTTTGGGGAGAGGACATTTACAAGCACTGAAAGGGACAATCTACCCAAATCAGGTCCTCAAGACCTTGGTTTAATTTCCTGAGCTGAATCCTCCTGTTCTTATAGGAGAATAAATACACGAATAAATTGCTGTGAAGTGTCCTGCAAATCTATTAGGGTGGGCCACAGACAATTCAAAAGAATGGCATTGATTTGCCACAGATTCTGGTAATTTGAATTACTTATCAGGATGGGAGAGAAATATATCAGGAAAAAAGATGCTCTAGGACTTTTTTTTTTTTTTTTAATATTGCTTTCATGTGAAGACTGGCACAACACACCTATTGAAAGTGGTGACTTATTTCTCACCAGTGATGGGATCTCTGAGTCACAGTCCACTCCTCAATGTCCCTCGTAACAGATCTCCTGGACCAAGTGACTTGCAAAGACAAAAATGGACAACATCTCTACTGTCAATTCCAGCTTATTTTCAATGCCTGACATGTCAATCTCCCTCTCTTGATATTTAACAGAGGTTTAGCTCAATGAACAGACAAGAGCTTCTCATCCACAACTCTAGATGCAAACCATATGTTGCAGTTCAGATCTCTGAAGATTATAATTAGAACTGTCCACTCAATTTCAACAAGGTCAAGAATGAAAACTATTTCAAATTTAATAAACAGGCCATTTGAAAGTGAGGTGCTGTGGAGGATAAGCTTAACTACTTAATTGACAGGTAAAGCTTCATTTCTAATCCTCATTTTGATATCCTCCGTAGCCTCAGGAGTCAAAACATATCACTGCTCAGGCCTCAAAATATGCAGAGAAAATGAAAATGTCAGTTGCATAAGAAAAAGGAGAAGCATCTGTTTGATAGCTGTGTAAGCCTGTGATATGTAAACTGCTTTGGAGTCAAGCAACCCCAATTCAGAGTTTCAAGGCATTCTTCACATTAAATATACACACAGAGATATGTATATATATGTGAGTTTTAAGCAGTTATTGGGGTCAGATAATCTGCAAGAAAATCAGGGTATAAAATAAAAGGAAGGAACATGATCATTTCATGGACCAGGCTCAGACAAACACTGTGACATTTTCACACAACTGTGAAGAAATACTTTTCCCATCTTTTTGCAAAACAGATTTGTACATTTTCCTCCACTCAAAAAAAAAAAAAAAGAACGATACATCTCCGAATCCTGGAGTAGGACACTGCAAAGTAAAGCCAAAAAAAGATGACTGATAGAGTTACCAGGCTCCACAGGGGGGTTATAGATATTTTGGCCACTGTACACATTTAATGATTCCAATTCACATTGATACAGAAAACTGAGTAGTGGAAAACTGGTGCCAGGATAAGTGAACGACCACATGAAATAAAAAAGGAACACATTCTGAAGAACAACAATCCAGAAAAGTACGTAGCTTATGAGCTTATTTTAGAAAAAGCTTATAAAGGGAATAAAATTAAGATTAATTTTACAGTTTCCTGCTGAAGAGAAGTGAATGTGCCAACTGTAAACAGTGAAGATGGAAGAGGATGTTTTGCCTGTTAACCACAGTGGTGTGGGCTGAAACACAGTGATTAGATTTTCATGTAATTTCTGCTTAGGAAAGAGGCTCTGAGATCACAAGCATCAGCAGCTTCACTGCAACACTCCTGCAAGTTTTTCTGAAGTGGGACAGAAAAGGAAAAATTGTTATGAGCTATCAATTTTTAAATACAGCTCCTCAGCACAATTCAGTTAGGCCACGCTGGGAAGTGGAAGGGTAGCAAAGGAGAAAAAGATCTCCAGGAGGAGATGTACTTAATAAAGAGACAGCATGACACAGCCCAAACTCCTTGTGCAGATTCAAATCGCAGACCTACTGAGGAGGTTTCTACTTTGGGCCATCAGCATCTTCTCTTGGCAGGATATGACAGTTGGAAAAACAGTTCCGGAATAAAAAAAAGAGAAATAACTGATCTGATGAGACCATCTGGTTTTGTTAGCAGCAATATTAATGCCCACTTGCTGAGCTCTGTAAGTGTCATTACTACAGTAGGACATGGAGTGAAATGTCTTTTCACACATGGTAGGTAAAATATGCACAAGAAAATTATCATCATGCAAATACCTTCATAATCCAATGGTTCCAGTTTACAGTACATATATTCTGCTGGTCAGAAGTATGAAAGCTATTTGTGACAAACATCCTGCTTGGCTTGGTAAAAAGCTTTAAGATGACACATGGATAGACTCATCATGCAGGCTCACTGGAACATAAACCCCTCTCAGTAATAATTGCTTGGGACAAGCAGTCACCCATCAGAACCATCCTGTTCAACACGTGAAACTCTGGCACTGCATCCACAGGGAGCAGGAAAACAGGGAGGGAAAAGACACCCTGGAGCCACCAAGCTCCTTCTCTCTGCCAGCCTCACCTAGACAAGACCACAGCACAATCCCTGCCACTTGTGTAAAGCCAGGCTCACTGAGATTGCTCTACAGCTATCAGGTCACAGAGTGCTTCCACAAGAAGCTGCCACAGGGGCTGATTCCCCCATTGGAACTATCACATCTCCAGACTGATCTGCAACACAAACCACCAGCAAGCAAAAGACAGCATGTTACACAAATCTGCTTCCTCTGCTCTCCTTGTATGTATTAGTTGTGACTCTGAAGAGATTCATCCAAAAGAGAGAAGTGGCATTAACACGTTCCAAACCTGTCCATGCCAATTTTCAGAGCTGGATCCTAATGAACAGTGTCATCAAGCACAAAAGATTACCTTTTTTTTAAATTTTTTATTCTCTTACTGAGATTAAAAATTAAATCAAATTAATCATGTGATTGCTCCCTTACTGTTATTTGCTTCTGAACTCCTTGGCAGACACGGGATCTCTTTTGGGATAGCAGTGTTAGCAAGGTCCTCAGGTGGGTCTTTCACAGATCTGGCATGCAACAACAGCAGGTTTATTTCAAGTTGATCTTCTAATAAAACCCAGTTAAAGCCCTCAGGTAGTCATGTAATTGAAGTTTGAGTAACCCAATATGATGTTGATCAAACTACTGATCTTTTAATAACAAACTGCAGCCCTCCCAGCAGTTGCTATCTTGCTGACAGTCATGTCTGGCTCGTTTCCTTTGGGCCAGTGCTTTGAACAGAGAAGCTGACAGATTTCTGTTTGGTTTAGATTTTATCACAAATTGTTTTAAAGCTTTTTAAAGATATATCAGATAGCTCATAAAATCCACAGGCATTTACAATAAAAAATAGGACTTCTATTAGTTGTCCCAGTGCAGACTAGTTTGAAATACCTCTAAAGAAGAATGTAAACACTGTGCAGGAGCTGCACTTCTTCCCATCTCTCTATCTGACATAAGTCCTTGTTTACACAGCCTGTAGGCAAAGCTACAGAAAAAGCAGTTGTTACCCTGCACAATACTCTCCACTGGAAGGAAAATGTGTGCATTTTTCCTCTCATGATTTCCATTTAAAGTATGAATTGAAGGTTTCTAAGCCTTGCCTCTCTACACAAGAATACTTCAGTTGCAATTTACATTTTCGATGTGCTCAAAATGAACACCAAGATGACTCATGTGCTGTTTATAAGATGCTTGTATTTGCTGGTAAATACCTTGCTACAAGCAGGCTATAATTTAAGTATTCAAAAGTCTTGCTTCTGCATAAAATTACTACTAACTGTAATTTTGGAGGCCATGACCAGAGCTTCAATTTCAGGCTTGCAAAAGCTCTTCCTGTGAAATGAATCTCAAAAGTGCGAGTGGATTTTCTTCTCTGACAATGGCAATCATTGTATCTCTGTAATTGCAGAAAAGATTACCAAGCTTTTAATTCACATTAGTCAGCTGCAACAATACCATGCTTCTTCCCTTTCCTTTAAAATAAACTAATTATTGTCAATCAGCCCAGTGGAATGTTAACATTCTCCATAACCTGCCTTTCAGGGGTAGTCATAAATGCTAGAAACTAGCTAATACAAACTAATCAGAGCCCTAGAAATATTTGTACTGCAGTCTATCATTTTTGTCATATTATTTCTAAATATTATATTTGTCTGGACAATAGCAGCCCTTTCATATAGTGATACAGTGGTTTTCATCTAACTATTCAAAGCTTTTGCATTAATTAAACCATATTAAATCCCTCACTGGTGTAACAAATACTGTATTATTTCCAAACCTGCAATGTTTTCACTGCCAAAAGCTGATCAATAAAGCTTTATGTATCAAGCAGTTTGGACAAAGAAAACTTTCCAGGCCAGTATGTTTGTTCATGCCCATCTTTCTGCACAAACTCACAAGTGTAGGATCAGGAGTCCCACACAGAGAAGCCACGAAGGGGGTGACTGTCATTCTCCTTGCTTTTTACACAACTACTCCTTCCCAAAGAGAACAGCCAGTGACATTTCTCAGTGTTTCCTTCCAGCTGGTAGAGCCCATGTGAGGCTTTTCAGATCCCAGAGGAAGGACACAGGATCTGGAATCCTTGGGGAAGCAAACCATATACCCAGTCTACCATCAGCTATGATGCATGGGAAGCATTTAAGCACCATATGGACCAGACCAGGGGGTGCAGAGATGGGCCTCTCCATTTTTTGTTACCTGGGACATCTATAAAAAAATATTCCCTTCCAGTCTGTGTCAGATCAGTGATCAATAATTTATCTGACAACTGTAATGTAGAACAAGATGCCAGCTTTCTGTGGTTTATGAATAGCATCGTGCTTTTTGCTTTGGAACACAGCAGATATGCTGCAGGAAACATGCTACATACTGATCCAACCCTGTGCAATCCTTGTGTAACCTGAAAATTAATCTGCCAGTTGCATGGCTTGTTTATGCAAAAGGCTGCTATTAAAATGTTGTGGTTGAATTAAACATTCCATGAGGAAAATCTAGATGCATACAAAAAACCCACAAACCTCCATGAGAAAAAGATTTGTTTTCCTCCATGGAAAAAAGAGATTTACCAATATTATCTTAAAATAATATTTGAATTATTGAAATGCAAGTGGTCCCTGTCAGTCTGTCCAGAGGCTGCAAATACAGGTAGCACTCCTTCAGCTGATGCTTTGGAGCCTTGGATTGGGACCCTGACACCAGACATTTCAACCCAACCAGTCTGCATCAGATTTCTGCTTAAAAAGGGACTGAAAACTGACTGTGCCTGTCCTCAGCTCCAATGAGTGAAAACACACACCCAGGATAAACCAGCTCACTCACTCTTCAATGGCAATATTCACTTTGGAGGAAGCTGTCACAACTGTTAGTTCATCTTTAGTTCATCTACCCTGAGGGATATCAGATGTGAGACATTATGTGGTTTAGCTCACAGGCTTTGTTCAGTGTGTATGAGAGGAGCAGGGAGACTTCAGCAATATTCAAGCATGAATCAGGAAAAATCCAAACAAGTGTTCAAGGCCGGGATGGATGGGGCTTTGAGGAACCTGATCCTGTGGGAGTTGTCCCTGGACATGGCAGGGGCGTTGGGACTACGTGATCTTTAAGGTCCCTTCCAACCCTTAACATGTTATAAGTGCAACTAGAATTCAAAAAATAAATCCATTATTATGGCATCAGATGCTTTTTTCAGCTATGACTGCCAGATAAATGCTCAAAATATAGGTTGGGAGTGCTCTGGCCTGAGTGATGTCCCTGCCCTTCCCTGACTGGAGAGAACCAGGTCAGATCCCAAATCACTGTGATTTTGTTGGGATTAATACATGATACATTTAGTAAAACTGAAAGGGTTTGTGTGTCCCCAGCATGTAACTGAGTAGATTATGTTTGGGAAGGTGCACAGAGGAGACTGGTTAAAGCAAACCCACGGCACTCACTGCAGCCTGACAGCCACCAAAACCCTCCCGCCAAAATTCACCTCAGACCCCCGCCTGCCTGGGCCTGGCCATCAGCCTGAGGCTCAGGGGCTTCCTTTTGGAAAAAAAAACCAACAACCTCCAGTTAATGTTACTGTGAACGCGCTGTAATTTTCACTGCTCCTTTTGAGAATGTATTTTTTGTTTTGTTTTTTTTCAGCTGTAGTACTTACAACCACCACGAGACACAAGATGAGGCGAACGCGCCTGAGGGAGCGCGGCGAATGCTCCCGGCTGGGGAGGGCACAGGAAGGGTCAGACAAACAGCCCCCAGCCTTCACTTCTCCTCAAGAGCCAGGGACACCTGCTTAAAAATCAGGTAAAAAAACCCCAACTGGGTTTGCCAATAAATGCCTGAGGATGGGTTTTACTCCTATCTTTCCAGCAACCGTACAAACACCACACATTTCTCCTGTCTGAAAAAAGCACAGCAGTCTGACTTCATAATGCTACACAGTGTTTAAAATGCACAGTTAATCCTTATTCTTATTTAACATCTTTCCCTTTATATGCGAAGGGAAACCTTGACTTTTGTCAAGTGGGATCTGAAATGAAAAGCAGTAATTAAGTTTTCTGCTGGTGAGTAAAAAAGTCCTGACAGTTCGGAGGAACCATAAACAAGATTTTCAAGGTAAAAACAGGTATTGCTTCTTGTAACATTCAGTTTAACTGATCAGAAATCTACCAGTACTCTGGACACACAAACTGATGGAGAAGAAAACGTTTATTCTTCAGCCTCTGACAGAGTGCTTCACTGGTTTTTTACCCTTTGAAACTCCATGTTGGAGTCCCAAGGTACCAGTGAACACCAGACAACAGGACTGGAAATACCAGAAATTAGGTTTTGTCTCACATTTCTTTCACTTTTAACTATCCTTTTTCTCTCCCTTTTTGAAATACTGTAAAAACAAACAAACAAAACCCCAAAACAACCAAAAAAACAAAACCCAAACAAACAAAAACCCAAAAACCAACCAAACAAAAACATACCTAGCCAAACAAAAGAAACAAACAAACAACCCCAAACTAAAATATTTTAGTAATCAATGATGCTCATCCAGCACCTGTTAAGGTCAAAAGCTGGAGCTGCCCATGCCCCTGATTCTCTGAGGTGGACATTAAGTAGGCACAGTAATTCAGTTAGAAATAATTAGATAATTGTCATATAATTCCTGCAACTGATTTCATTTCTGTATTTCAGGACAAGGTCTTGAAACGGAGAAAGATGAATAAGGCTGGGTGGGTTTACCACATCTAAAAGTCCCTCCACTTAATTGATGTAAGATTTGAGTTGATACTGAGTGGTATTTGTTGCATGTGTGATCAGAACTGGTATATATATATACATATATATATATATAGTATAATACTGTTTATTTTCCTTATTCTCTAAGTGTTCCTGAAAATAACTCTTTGTTATGAAAATAACTCATGCCATGTCATAGCAACTTTGAGATAAGACAATGCAAAGAAATCCTGAATTCCTCCAATGGACTAATTCAATTTCTATTAAAAAATAAAAACAATAATAATAAAAAAAATAACAAAAAACCCCACAACAGAACTTCCTTGGCATAGCATAAAGTCCTTTGATTTTTTTCACAGCAGAAACCTGGTGCATTGATTTGTTGGACAAGGAAAACAGCCCATGCAGAACTTGTGTGTGTCTCTGGCAAAAACCCACAGAATTTGACAAGAATAAGTTAGCACTGATACCTCAAACCTTGCAGACTAAATCCTGGGGTCATTTTAATAAACAGTTCCTTGGTCTTGGACAAATCCTTTAGTATTCCTCTGAGCCCAGCTATTAACTCTTCTGTGGCAACAGGGTTTGGAGAGCTCCCATCCGGCCTGGGATCAGGCCAAACCCGTGACACCAGTGACTGCTACTTTACTGGGGTAACCAGTGGTGGCCTTGCAAAGTCACACACTGGCTCTGGATGCAGCCTCTCTGAAAGGCCTCCTGGCAAAGGTCAGGAGCTCCAATGTTTGACTGAATCCCCCAGGGACTGGGCTGCACTGACTGCAGTATTACTCCAATCAGTAAAATAAAACTTCTTTTCATCCACAGCTAATCAGAGGACTTCATTTGTCTCTAACTTCCTTCGGCTGCCTTGACAGATGAGAGCATAATAATATAAATAGGAAATGACAGTTTACCAAAGAAGGTTAACGTAAGGTCGTGACCTTTTTTTATTTGACTTCCAGAGCTTATTCATGTGTGAAAACACACTTTTGTAGCTGTAGCCTCAGCATCCCTTACAGATCTGGACTTGTGCCAGCAAACAAGTTTTTAAATGGCATTTCTCTTTGGAAAAGGTAACTTCTGCTTCCTATGATGTTTCAGTAGTAGTTTTGCATTAGTACAAAATACAAAATGAGAATATTTGCACATCTCACAGAGTATCAGAAATTAAGTCAGTGGTACCTCTTCTTAGAAAGTAAGGAGGCATTGCAGAAAGGTAAAGGTCATCTGTGCATACACATATTTCCTCTCCTTTACTCAGCCCAACCTTCTGAGCAAATCCACCCACAGACACCAACCAGACTGCCCCAGAAAAACCAAACACCAGTACAGATGCACAGAGCACAGAATTAGGCTGCCAGTCATATACTAATAAATGCCAGATATTAATTTGTTGAATTATTTGTGCAGTGATTTGCATCCAAATCCCTTCTCATCATTAATTTCTATCAGACACACGAAGAGCAAGAGGTAAGCATGAACTTTATGTCAAAATCTGTAAAGCCTACATGACTATCTGCCAGAAAAATATCCCTCTGTCCAATAAAAACCTGAAGTTATGTCCATGAAGAGTGAAATCTTCAGTACAACATGTAGATAATTAGTTTTGAAAGGCTAATCAGTTCACTGCTCTGGCTGGAGTTTCTATAGGGATGCACATGCCTTCACCTTTCTATGACTTGCCTCTTGATGGAAGTAATGAAGAGAAGTAGGATTGTACATACCACACAACTCTCAGTGCTACATCCCACCATAAGAGCCCCCACTTAATTAGGAAAGATCTTTACAGGCCCTGGAAGGAGTATGGAGCCCACAGGGTTGGCTGTTCAAGGCTGTGCTGCTTGATCCCCTTCCCCACAGGGCCCTAAGCAGCCACAGAAACACCCCAGTAAGGAAAGGTTTAGTCAATGCTGAGAGCAATAATGTATTTTTTTTGCTTATTTTATGTTGTTAACTTGTTCATATTCAAGGATCCTTGTGTATTGCATGCAGGTTTGACATCCTAGAAGATACTGACTATCCTCAGCTCATTTGAGATGTGAAATGAGCCTTTGGGTCTCCTAAAATTGCTCACAAAACCCCCAGCTATTATTGATCAAATCAGCAGTACACTTCATTATGTGCTAGATTAGTAATTTTTTTTTACCCACTCTCCCTTCCTTAGCATTCAATGCCTATATACAGCTAAAACTTTTTTTTTTTTTTTTTTAAATACAGTTATTGCCTGACATCTTTGTTTTTTTTGTCAGGACTCTCAGTTTAGTTTCTGAAAAACAAAATCAGTCTTTGCTCTAATAATGACTTACTGAATAAATTCTGTACTACCTTCCATGGTGCTTTTCTAACTATACACCTTATTTGTACCTTGGCTTATAAAAAAAACCCTGTACACCAACTGATCATTTCAGTCACCAGTGAAATAAAACCAGCCATGAGAAGGATAATGGGAGCTGAACAAAAGTACACATCTATTTAATGTTTGAGTTTAGACTAAGGGGTAACATAAAGCACAATGATGCTATAAAGAATGAAAAAATGTTACTATTCTGAACAACTCTAAGCTTTATTCCTCCAAAACTGCTGGCTAGCCTGAATGCGTTGTTTTACTTTCATCTGCAAAATGATCTTTTGGAGCAAGGCAAAGGCATCAATAAAACACCAATCCTGAAATGCCAGCACCTTCCAGCAGCACACAGCTTTGTTGGAAGCTCTTTTTTCTCATATGTAATAATCAACCCTTAAGTTACTTCTATTGTAACGTGATGATGGCCAGAATTTGGCTGAAGAACTTGTCTTGCATGTCAGTATAGCCACGTGCTTGTTGTCACTGTCATCTGCATGGAAATTCAGGTGTAATTAGTGCCACTGATATGTTTGCTTTTTTCTACAACTTGAGCATTTCCAGTTTGCTGTATGTCTCCAGTTTTGCTTGAAGATTCAAAAAGTGACTTTCAAATGGCTAATAAGTTATTCTCCTAAGATTCCTGGTTAAATATGTAGTAAAAAAGAATCAAGTATCTTAAACTCTAAGTTACTAAAGAATGTCAAAATACTAGAATGTTAAGTAAGTATCTTTTAAGAACAGCAGAATTGTCCAGAAGGAACACTAATTTAATTAACTTACTAACACAGAACTATTTTAATGGAAACAGGGCTCTTGCCACGCCAAGCAATTTAGGATTGCAATCACTAGGACCCCTGCTTTCAACAACTTCATTTTTTTCAGATCTGAAAGCAGTAAGTAGTCATCAACACAGAGAGCTATACACTGGTTCACAGGCATCTTACCAACCAGCCCCCAAAAGAGGAAAGAGTGAGGTGAAGTAGGAGGGATCTGTGAATCATGCATAATATTTCTGCTTTGAGCTTTCAAAAGCCCAAAATGAAAGCACAGAGGACCACAATGAAAAACTTCAATCAAAACAAAATACCATCTACTGCTTATTTACACTGTCAAGTTGGATATCAAATGGGAGCTTGCTGTGAAAAATAATTCTACAATGTTCCAGTGAAAAAAAGGAGTGCAGCCAAATAAATTATAAAGTTAGTACGAAGAATATGACCACAACTAAGAAATACATTGCTTTGTACAAACCTTAAGAGGGGAGTTGAAGGACAATGGTAAAATGAAATCCTTGAAGAAAGGAAGTGGTGAGATGCTATGCAAAAAGGAAAAGCCAGAGAAGATGGTTTCTTGTGAAAAGATAATACAGTTCATAAAAACCTACAGAGCACCTTTCATCTTGAGATAATCAAAAAACACCAATGACACCCTCATGCAGCCATGAAATGCAATGGAGGGTGAGATCCAGGCACACAGCCAGTACACACAGGATCATATGGCAGCCAACATCCATTACTGGTGTCAGAGGAGAGTTGAAGAAGAAAAAACTGCTCAGTCTACTGAGCATGGGTCTACTTCACACCTGCCTTTACCCTCTGCCTTTTGCATCTGATGATGCCAAAAATGTAAGGACTGAAGGTCAACAGATGGATGGGCTTTTTTATACCCCCTTTACTTACCAGTGCATTCATCTTTATGAGGTCTGCCCATAACTCATGATGTGTTCCAACATAAGCTCACATGATGTTTTGCATCTACACAAAGTCAAGCTTCTGCCTAAGAACAAAATTTTACTCTCTAATACACTAACTGGACTTGTATTTCCCTCAAGAAGAATACAAATGGGTTTACATACCATGTGGTCTGAAATCCTTTTTTATTCAGTTAATCTCTAGCTTTGGAATTGTGATTGAAATGCAAAAGTGTATGTGTCTTTTCTGATAAGAGCCATTTTGTTTTAGAGTCATATGAAATGCTATCAAGCATATACAATTCTTCCAGTTTTTAAGTTGATGATTCCGATTATGGAAATTCCATAATCAGAACATGGCACAGCCAATCCAGGTTAAGTGATAGCATTTTTTCAGAAAAATAAAAAAAAAAAAAGCAACAACCCTTTGAAGTGTTCTTAGAGTTTCATCTTCATAATCCAAACATGAGAAGATCTGCACTCCTGACAACTCTGAGTACACGCTCCAGATAAAAGCTACTATTTCCTTTTCTATTCCAGTGTCTTCCCTAATTCCTTAATAGCAGGGAGACAGAGTACCAAACATTACCTCCACATGATTTTCCATCTTCCTCCAGTTTCTGGCCCACTGGACATTTGCAGTGGTAGCTGCCAATGGTATTACAGCACTGGTTCTGACAGCCACCGTTCTCCGTGGTGCACTCATTCACATCTGTGGGAAGAAAGGATATGGCAGTCAGTAAGGAGTGGGTGTTGGCCACCTAGCCCAGGTATTTGAGGACAACCACATATGATTCTGATGTGACAAGGTGAGAAAGTTTCTGAGACACACAGCTAAGGACCCTGATATAAGAAGAGCAACTGTGGGACTTGTCTCCCCAGCTTCTACACCAGGTAAGCTGCAGTCCATCAGCTCCAGCTGCAGGCTAGAGCAGCTCCCCAGCTTCTCATTCCTGTGCAACAAGATTTAAGAACAATCTTTATACTGTCAGTTCCACCAGCTTGTTTGTGGCTACTTCTAGAAGTCATGGCAGAGATTAAAAACCTCAGGAAGAGGTAAATCAAGAGTTAAGGTCTCTCTTTCTATGTGTACACTACTATCTACACAACCCACCATACCTGATCAAATTTGTTTGCCTGCAGGATTTTGAATAGGGAAATTCAGACCTTTATATATATTTATATGGATTAAAAACATAAAGGAACTGTGTAAATAAGTAATAGACTAACAAAAAAGCAGAGAAAAATCAACAGTGGAGACATTTTCTTTTTAACCTGTGTACTTACATACCCTGACTAAGAATTTCTGAAGAAATGTGACAAAATTCATCAGGCCAGTAATGCTGCTCTGCTGAACACGATCAGAGACAACAGATGGTATGGCAGTATTTCCAAAGTAGAAAATTTGTCATATGGGGTATTAACTCTACCAAAAGCAGCAGGTATTTGCTGCAGAGATTTCATGTGTTCTGGACATGTGCAACTCTCTCTTTCTTGCTTTGCTCTCTCTGAAGAGTTAACATCAGACAGACACATGCTCCATGCAGTGCAGGGGTAAGTAAGGAGAGCAACAAACCTGGGTGACAATAAGGAGCTGTGGGTAACTTTTACTCAGTTTGTTGACAAATGCCTTGAAGTGGCAGCTTGGCAGAGCAGAGCCCTTCAGCGTGTTGGTATGGAGAAAGCCAGGGCTAAAGGGACACAGCACATTCCCAAAACCTGGCATGAGGACACAGGTGACAGAGCCCACATCTGCAAAGCCCTTGGCACTGGTAGAGATCACCCAGTCTGTTCAGGCTAGAGAGTAAGAAAGGCAGGAGGAGGAGGAAGGTTAAGAAACAGAAGATAAGCATAGCCATGATTGTTAAAACTAAAAAAATTCACAGGCAGTTCATATTAGCAGCACTCTGTCTCCAGAGGGGAAATGGGGCTTTTAAAAAACTTCTAATTAAACTCCAGACAAAAGAAATACAAAGTGCTGTAAAGACAAATGGAAAAAAAAAGGAAAGAATTTCACATTCATGCAATAGAGATGAGGGCTTTTCAAATGCAATCCTTAGCTGTTCAAGTCTAAAACGTACCAAGGTTTATTAGTCCTTCAATGAGTTTGAGCTTAACTTTATGAGCTCATTACTGATTTTGGCTAGAAGTGAAAGGTTAAACGAAACTGCTGAGGACATTTCATACTATTAAAAAGTTTAAAGAAAAGTGTGTTAAACACCACCAACATTTACTTAAGTGCAGCTAAAGAGGCATGAACTCACTAAACCCATTTTATTTGTCTACAGGTTTAAATTCAATGTCATGGATAACACAATAAAACTTTCTTTGTCCTCAGTGATACTGAAAAACACTGGTAAGATATTATAAAATTATCTCAGAGCTACAAAACAAATCAAATCCTAACTCACGTGCAGTCAGCAAGGCTCTTGGTTTTACAGCAACACAGTTTAGGCAGAAACTTTTCAGAAGAAAAACACTCCCCTCTGCTCCAAAATGCAAAAAACAAATCACACCAAAATAAGACATTCGTCTGTTCCCTTCTCTTCAGCAAGAGACAGAGGGAACATATGACAGGTGACAGATTTGAGACATATTCCTCAGAGCAGAGGAAGAAGGCACAGTAGTGCTGAGCATCCTGCAGAAGATCGACAAACCAGGCATGTTCCAAATGATTTACTCCTTCTAGCAGACATCTTGATGTGCTGTGTGGTAATAAACAGTAATGAACCACATAATAACCCTTCTCCATGGCTTTGACTTCTATTTATACTAGTATTGAGGACTAATAAAATCTCTTGCTTTTTTTTTTTTTTTTAACAAAATAATAGGAAGAACGACTTTGTTCTCCCACACTGTGTTTGGTAACTATAATTCTATATGACTTTGTAGCATAAAATATTGCCTAAGAGATATGGTGTATGATATACAGCCCAATTATTTATTAACACTGGTGTCTGTGGCATTTTGAACTAAAACATTGAAAGAAAATCTTTCCAGCAGAGGAGTTAATAATTATCCTCTTGATTTCACTAGGGTATTATACATTTGGAAGTGTACAGTGCTATTGCATACTAATGTATAGAATGCTGGTCCTTTGGATTGCAGCATTTTTCTATTAGCAGTCAAAAGTCTTTTTCTTATTTGCTCAGCATAAAATGCTGGGGTCCATCTTGGAATTTTGCCCCCAGATCAGCATTGACATTTCTGTGACTGACAGCCTCATCTTCTTCCAACTCTCTCATCTTAATTCTCTGTCCAAGACTTGCTTCTCCCTACCTTAATATTTGTTTGCATCCTTTGATGAAAATTCTCCACCATTTCTTTGCTGCTTCTTACACCAGAAAACCTGCCTTTCCATTGTCATTTCTCTTTAAAACAAATAGAGCATTTAAAGCTGATCAGCGTACCACAGACTTAAATTATAGTTTATTTTAAGACACCAAAATAAGCAGTTTTGATCCAGCTTTATCCCTCTTTCACAGCACTCACGTTTGAAGCCACAGCCTCACTGGGTAAAAACCAAATTACTTTTAGCCTCAGTGTTATGAAAATTTGCTCTCTAAACATCTGCATCCTTTGCTTTCCTGTCTCCTGAGCAAGACCTTCTTCACTGCCTGTATCCTGCCAAGTTTTTAAGAAAGGTCAGAAGTTGCCTCAGTCCAAGAAGCAGAAAAATAAATTATCTGAATGTGAAGTAATAAAGAACGTGTTTTACATTTGTAAAAAGACAGTTCACATAGCTCTTGTAAGCTGCCATCACAGTTGTTCTGTACTCCTGAAACACAGAGAGGAGTCAGAATTTTAAAATCCAGTTGTAGATTTGCCACTGTGAAGAAGAGGGGAAAAAAGCCCCAGAACAACAACAATTCTGTCAAGTGATAAATTTCTGTCTGCTTTCCATATTCAATGTCATTCAAGGTTGCAAATATATTTGCCTTTTGAATAGCAAGAAAAATGACAGAAAATTTCTGACATGTAACAAATCTGCCAGGTTAGGTCTGACAAAAGTTCAATGTTATCAAGACTATCAATCCATCTGTAATGACATGCTGGAGGCGCTTCAAAAAAATAAATGTGATGTGTGTTACTGCAATGCTTCAAATTTATTTATAACACCAATGTTGCAACACAAAAACACCATCCCTGGGACAGACTCCATGTGAGCTTTCAATCCTGCCTTTTCAAATCTTAAAGGAAAAAAAAAAACAATTGAAATCCCTCCCACCCCCTTCATCTAGATTAACTTGATACTAACTTTATATATGATCTGTCTGCCATACCTGTGGAAAAAAAAATAATCCAAAGCGTATTTTAAATCCACTAGGATTCAAAAATGTGGATTGTAGACATGTGTTTATGTCTCATGCTCTCCACAATATGTGAAAAGGTACTCTTTTATCTAAAAAATTAATCAAACATTTAATTTATATGGATGCATGCTTTTTAATTTTTTTTTTTCATGGAACAGATGACCTCTGACCAATTAAACATGCCTAATAGCTATATGCTAAATGCAGCCTGATTCCCAGTCTACTGCTTCTGTAGTCTTGTTTAATGCTGTTTACTCCCTGCCTGAAAATATCCCACCACAGAGCAAGTCAGAGAAGGGAAAGCAATCCTTCACCAAGTTTTTCTGCAAGTCTAGGTGATTTCAGATTTCCTACAAATAAATGAAAACTTTACATAAAGGCAGACAGCGGACAAAGTGCTTTTAATTGGTAATTCCAAATTTAAACCGAGCAGAAATGACCTGCACTAGTACTCTCAAGCAAGCAGATGAAGGAAAAATTTAAAAAAATAATAGCTGAAAAGCAGAAAGCCATGAGGGCAGAAGTCTCCTCTACACACCTCTACACTGAGCTGCTGGGGAGGGCTGCAGCCCTGCAGGTCCTCTGCATGCAGCTGAACTCTGCATCTTTAAAATGCAGGAAGGGATCAAGCCTGGACAGACTGGCTGAAGGAGAAAGCAACCCTGCAAGGAGAGGCCCTTGCTCTGCATCAGGAGAGCAATGGACTGGATCACTACTTAATTTTGGCAACAATTTGTATGTTTAGATCTTTGGGACAAAGCAGCTAACTCACTGCCTGTAGCTGAAAAGTATTTAAAAATATATTTAACCTGTATAACAAACTGATGCAACAGGTATTAATACGAACAAGAAAAAAAAATTTTAAACCACCAAAAACAATCTTGTAACTGCACCCACTGTTTAAAACCTTTTTTTTTGCCAAGGTTCCTGTATTCAGCAGCTGCATATGAGCAGCAACTTTATTTATTTAATGGAAGCAGAGGCAAAGTTGCCATCTCAGTGACCAGCCTTTGGGGCTAACCTGTGCTCTGACCCGTAAGCCGCTGACTCCAGTGCATGTCAGAGCTCTCTGGACTGGCAATAAATCACTGAGGTGGAATAAAATCTGTAAAATCATTCACATTGTTATTGCAATACCACAGGAACAAAGCCCACCACCGTGGAGAGGGGAGGTTATTTTTATTAGTTTAAAAGTGTTAGGCTAACACATCGGGCTTCAATCAAGGGCCAAAGTAACAAGAAGATGTTTATTTAGGAGGATGATGGCATTTCACTAGTATTACTTCTTCCCAGCTGGGATTTTCTTCTGAAGACTATGATGAAGCTGGTGTGATTTCAGGAATCTAAATGTTAAATATCTTTATCTAAGAAAGAGGTCTGATTACCCTCTCTAACAGGCACTGGCAGCTTATATTGACTTTAGCAGCAATTTAGAGATGTAAATTCCTGACTCAGAAAACATAATTCTAATACTTTCAGGTACAAACCCCTCATAATGGTTAGAATGAAAGCCTAAATATAGTTTATGATGTGCAAATTACACTGAGGCATACATCTAGGTGCATTTATCAGAGGTGCCTGGTTCATGAACAAAGGAGGACATATGAATGTATTACATTTTGCTTTTATAAGGAGGTGTTACAAGAAAGTGTCTGCAAATCACAATGCACAGTTAACAAGTTCTCATTTATAGATCTAAGTAATTTAATTCAATTCCTAAAAAGCAGTAAAGATCCTGGAAATATAGGTAGCTCCTTAACTTACAGGATTAGATGCTGGGTTTTAAAATTATGGGCCAGATGGTCTGCAACCCAAACCAGATGTCTGGAAAAAAAAAATCCTGAAACCTGAGAAAGTTGATTTGAACTTTAAAGGCCACTCAGTGCCACGACACGAGGCAGTTCTCAGGAATGCATAAAACACACACACAAAGTTGGATGTAAATATAATGTAATGAACAAATAGAGTGGGCAGGCAGGAGAGCACAATGCCCACACCCCAGAGACTGCATTTGTCTTTTTCTTTTGTTTTGTGCAGGAGCTTTGTAACAGTAATTGTCTCTAAAACAGAAATTACATCCATCACTTCCAGCGCTAACCATAAATTACCTGCCTGAATAGAAAACAAAGCTTCTCATTCTGATAGTCAAGCACAGTCCTACATGTGTATTGATTAAGCACTCTTAATGCTTTATTAGGTTTTCTTCCTCCACAAAGTCAATAACAGGATGAATATTTCTTCTTGTGCTGTTATGAAGTATCATAAATCTGAGCTGTTATTAACAGGCATCTGATTAGTGAAGCAAACTTCTCTGGGAGTTGGCCAGACTCTTCCCAGGAAACACCCATCATTGCCACTGTCTCCACTGGCAGCTGCAGTGCTTCTGTTTTAATAAGTTATCACCTCCTTCTTTTATTTTGCCTCATTTTTTTATTGTTACTGCTGCTCTCATTCCTCTTTATCCACACGTCATGTTTATAAATGCAGAGAACATCAGTCAGGGAATGAATGAGTGCCTGGCCCACGTCCCCTGGAGGGTGGTGGGGGTGTCTGCCATGGTTTGCTTTCTTTTCTTAACCAGGGCACTACAAATTCCATTTCATGGAACTTAGATGCAAAACCAAAATCAAGGAAATCCCCTCATTAAACGTATTTTGCTAATATTTATTTATTAAAATCATCACGTGAAGAAAAAAACCAGATTCATCAAGCATCTGCACTTAATGACAATAACTCCTTTGAAATCAGAATAAAATTCCCTGGGGGGAAAAAAAACAAACTCAAAGTTTAAATAAGTCAAACAACAAGCTCCTAAAACCTGAGATGCTGGCAAGCACTGCTGTGTTAGACTGCACCTAATTCAGGCCGTGCAATAGCAGAGAAGAGTCAGGGATGTGCTGCAGGCACAGAGATGTCCTGTTCCACCCCAAGCTCTCCTCCTGCTCTCAAATAACTGAAGACTAGAGTCAGTTTTTAAAATTGGAATTTAAAAGTACTTTTAAAATCTCTATCCCTGGTTATGACAGTTCTCTGTGACCATATACATGCTCTCTTTTTTTCTTCTTTTTATTCCTAATGTCCTGAGCATCAATGACATTTTACAGCTCCCAAAAAATGTTAGGTAAAAAACCACCAGCTTTGATTTTTTATTATCCCTCTAAAACTCTCTATCAAGTAGAAAATTATTTCCTAAAAGTGAAATGCAGAACCTAAATCATGCATAAAGTTTTCCTTTCTACATCCAAAGCGAAATGGGGGGGGGAATCTATCACAGTATAATGCAGTCCTGTAATAGTACTCATTTTTAAAACACATTTTCCCAGACAAGGTATGAATAATGCAACTAAACATCTTAGAATAATTTGAATTAAGCAACAACAGACTAACAGATGCTAATTGGCAACGATTGGAGATGATTGTGGAGTAGGGCTGGAACTATGATTACAAACAGAGCTTATGCATCCAGCCCAAACCTCAAGTACCGTTGCTGCAATTAAAGATATTTTATCAAATTAGACAAGTGTTTGCCTTTGCCTGATATGATGGTTAAGAGCAAAACATAAAAGAAAGCATAATTTGCTGTACTGCAACTTTCCTTGCATCAGAGCTCCGCAGGGATGGATTTCTTTCTGCTTCGACTTTTTATGCCACAAAATGGAGCCTTTTAAGAAAGAATTCAAGACTCTGCAGTGACATCCTTAAAAGCCCTTGCTTTTGACACAAGGGTTTTTACCCTAACAAAAGCACTCTCTCATTGCAGTATATCTAACTTCCAGTACCAGCAAGAAAAGACTTTTTGACCTTCAAGAGTTCCACTCCACAATGTAAGCACTTACATATTTTGCAGGCAGGCAAACATTCTTTAAAGATCATTTTCAAAAGCAGTGACTATTAGCAAGACCTCAGGACTCTTAAAACTGGATTTCTCTTAAGCTTTGAGTGCTAAATCCCAAGCACGAATTGTGACCACAAGCCAGGTCCTGATGTCCAAAGGGGATTTCACAAAGAGCACCTTGAACCCAAGACAGACTTTTTGCTGTCCTTTAGGAGGTATCAGCCACTTGGTCACAAGCTAAGGCTGGGTCTTTCCCCCATATTTTTTAGGATTCATAACAAGATGTCCACTTCCTGCTCCTCAAGAAACTTCTGATTTTCCTTCAGCTTCTCATGATCCCCTACAAATCAGGTCATCAGAATTTAACTGAAAAGGGATACAGAATAAATATATATATAATGCTGGGTTATTTCTAAAAGCTTAGCATTTACGGTCATTAGGGTTAAGTTTTATAAATCTCTGTAAGAACTGGTTGCTTCCATATTATTAAAAAAATCTAGGTTATGTAAAATTATGGAGGGTCTGAGGCCAAGATAACAGCAGAGTGACAGTCAGATGCTGATGGAAGTAACCTGAAGGTAGCAAGCTAGTGCCAGCATCTTCAAGACCAAAGAGAAGCTCAGTGCCATCCAGCACTGGAATCAAAAGAGCACAGGAAGGGAAGGAAGGCAGCAGCTCATGCATCCTGCTCAGCCTGTATTTTTAAGAGATTTAAGATGTCAACTCCTATGAAGAGTGCTGTGATAGTCCAACACAGAGATAACAAAAGCAGAGATAAAGATAGAGCTGCACGTTGTTGATGCCTTTCAGGCTCACCAGGAAAAAAGGCGAACGGACAGTTTCAAACAGAAATAAATATGCTTGCTCCAAGGAATACCTGTAATGCTGGGTCTGATTGTGCCAGGTGAGTGGTGGCATGTTTTGGTACCCACGTGCTTCATGGGATGGTTAAAAGCTCTGCTGGGCTATTAGTTGGAAATCTATGTATAGCAGCAGCTCGAGTTTGTGACAGCAAAAGCCTGAGGAGGGCAAGCACCAGGCAGCAGGATGCAGGAACAGGGAATTGGGCACTACAGCTGGAAATTGGCTTCCAAATATTCACATAAAGGAAATTCAATTCACAGTTTTAGCTTCTAGTTTAGGTAAGGATGAAAAAGAAAAGTGCTACAAATGTAGAATAGACTTAGGTTTTTATTCTAATTTTCTCTTTGTTCTGTACTCAGCAAAAGAACTGATCCCTCTAATCAAGTCCAAGAATAATACATGTTTGAACCCAGCCATGTCCTTCACTTCCATGCAACACTTCAGACAAGGGACACTTCAAGCATTACAAAATACATTTTGGTACTTCAGTTCACACTGGGGCAGGTTCCCATCTGGTACAGAACAGGAGTTGATGTCATGGCAGCTCTGTGGCCAGGACCAGAGGTGCAAAGTGACTGAGAACACCCAGAGAGCAACCACATCACCCATCCTGCCTGCCTACAGCCCCTGGTCCAGGACTGAGCTGCAGGTCCAGAAGTTCCTGCTTACCATACAAACAGGCTGATTATTGCACCAGTACAGTCAGAACAAGCTAACAAATTAAGCAGCTTAAATTTCAGGGCACTCCTATTGTAATAAGCCAGTTCCTTACAAACTATTCTTTTTCATAATATAATTAACCCCAGGACTAAGCATGTGAGCAAATTAGTTCATTTTTCACATGAATAATGAAAACTTTTTTTTTTTCCCCCAAAGCCATTACAAACTGAAATGAACTTAAAAGATTTCTCAGCAGAGAAAAGATGATGTGTGCCCAGCTTCTGGTTTAGAAGTGGAATTCATTACTGAGATTTAAATTGAAACTCCTATTTTCTTTTCTGATTTTTCTTAATAGTTCTCCTTGCCAGTCAGTGTCAGTCACCAGCAGAAGAGGCTCCACTTGTCACCAGATGCAGCCTGGGATTAGATCAAACAGCAACGAGCAGCTCCTCTGCTGACTTAAATGGGTTAAATATTTCTTTCTCCCTGTGTGCTCCTAAATATACTCTCCCATCTCTTGTTTTTCATTCCTAGGTGATCTTCCTAACAGTTATGTGGGCAGAATTACTCACTGCCCTGAAAAAAACAACTCCTTTGCTAACTATAGTTGTAACGTCATCTCCCTTTCTACTACAGAAAGTATCTTCCCTGTAATCGTGGCTGAAACACAGCCCTACAACCAGGTTGCATGTTTACAACAGACATAAATGAGAACTCATTACTGGGTTTACACAGACAGATGCCATTAGCACTGAGCTGCACTCAGTCACTCTGCCTTCTAGTAACTGATCTTCTGTGTCAAGGGCAAAGAAGGAAGTCTTGGGGAAGGAAAAAAAAAAAAAAAAAAAAAAAAAAGAAGAAGAAGAAAAAGATTAAATCTTCATCAGCTTAATTTGTAAAGAAACCCAAGGGAAGTCATTATTCCCAGAGACTTCATTGCCTAATTTGTCTTCTGAATTCTTCTAACTTAGATATCTGACACCAATGGGTGCTTGTTAACTGTTTCTTGGTGTGAGTGCAGGGCAGGTTTGCTGAGGAGTGCAGAATGGCACCCAGACAGAGCAGCACTGCTTGGGACAGAGCACCCTGAGGAAAGGGAACCCCTGAGTGCTTCAGGAAGACACCCATTTCACTTAGTGTTAAAGAGGAGCTAAATATTCCAGAGAGGTCAGGATCCTTCTCACCATAAGTGGCAGTGAGGTGAGAATCCTTGAACTGGAAGGGAATTCCCACTAAGGAATTCAAGCAGGACATTTCAGCTTGGCTATGGAGTTAAATCAAACTTGGGGGAAAGAAAGAAAAAAAGTAATATACATATACATATATAAAACATTCCTTTTGAAGCAGTTCAAGCAGTTTTTATCAGTGACAAGCTCAAAACAACGGATGGAAGAAACAACATTTCTTTTAAATAACTTCTCTTTTTCCAGTTAAATTAACGAGTGCCAGAGGACAGCTGTGATTTCTCAGGGCTTTTCCTAGCAGAACAGCACAGAGGTCTCCTTTAAACGAAATAAATCAGGCTCAGCGTGATGGGTAAAGTCAGACACTCTGCAGAAAGAACAATTTGGCAGAAAGTTACCTCAGCCTGACACTGGCATTTGAACCTGGGACCTTCAGCACTTCTGCAAGCACATGTGCTCCCCACGTGCAGTGCCTGTCATTAGCAGAGGTACCAGACTGAAGTTTTACAGCCTGGGAGTTCTGGTTATAAAAACATGTGAGCTCAAGGTTTTCAAACTGTCAAATGGCAAAGGTGATCACAGGCAGAAATTAGAGGGCTGAAATTGTTAATCCAGCGTTGCTTAAAGTGATTCATGCCAGAGCCAGAAAGAGACAGTTTTATGGAACCCAAACTTTACACTCTGGTTCCCAATACAAACTAAATTTGCCTTTTAAATCTCTCTGGCTGTCAGGCATCTGGTTTTGATGGAGTCATATTCAATTTTTTTTCAGGGGGTATAACGAAAAATAAAGTTGTGTTTGTGTTTTCAGCGAGGCATCAGTGAGATGGTGTAAATAATTTAAAACTTCAAAGTTGCTACGTCAGCTGGTCTGTTCAATCACAATCATCTTACCCTTTGAAAAGTGTTCCTTTACCTCCCTCACTGCGAACAGCAGACATCTTGTTGTGTTCCTCATTATTAACAAAGGGGGTATTGTTATAAAATGTTAACAACACTCCCGTAAAATTGCTGGGTTTAGGATAACCAACTATAATTTCTGAGCAGCAGTAAGGTCAAAGTATTGAATTTAATACTTGTAAGCAGCACATGTATTAGAAATAAAGTTCTTAAAATCTATTGTAGCTGTTCAATAAATGAAAAACAGACAGCAAGGGACAAACACTATGAAGGGCAGAAAAATCCAACTATGGTCACAGAGACTGCATGGAAATAAATACAGATCCACTTGTGTGCAACACACCTAACTTAGGCAAAGACAAATACGTTTCACTGTTTAGCATCTGAGTCCTGTTTTCAGAAGAGTAAAGAAATAAATCAGCACATATGTTTTACCTTGATCTTTAGCTCATTCTTACAGACCTCTCAGAACATCTCATTTAACCAAACCTCTTCAAACCAAACACTGCCAGCTCTTTAGCATGTGGAAAAACAGTTGTACAACGTACGTCAGAAGGATTCAAGGCTGAACAGCCTGGCTTGAACCTCCTCCAGACTGGATTGAGCACTATTTAAAACCAAAGCTTTTCTTGCTCTGTGTGCAGAAGCCCCTCCTAAACGTGAGCATGGCAGTGCTGGGGCTGTAAGGTCGATGCCAGTTCACAGCTCAAGGTTTCCCCATTTGGAATTTCACCCTTCGGTTCCAATCAAAAACTAAATTCCTCACATTCCACCCAGCCTAATTACTTTTTTGCATGGAAGAGACAGCCAAATTCATTCTGATGCACAAAAGGAAAGTGTGATATATTAGCAAAGTAGATGGAGGATAATGTTATGGATGGTTCTGAAAATCTAGCCAGAAACATACGTCCCTCCTAACATCCGAGCTGTTGCCAACAGTTACCACCTAATGTTGTCTGAGAGACTGCAGGGAGTTCATGTTCAAAGGAAAAAGCAAAGACTCTGGTATCTCAGATACCACACTGCTGTTACTGATGGCAACGGGGAGTTTTTAACAACTGGGGAAAGTTCCTGCAGCAGCCAGGGAGCAGCTTCATCACCTGGGATGCTCTCACTGCATACACATCCCTGCAAAAACAAGGCACTGCCCCAAAACCCTCAAAGTTGGACATGAAGCTTTTGGACTGACACAGCTGATCTTCCATCTCAGGATACTGAAGCTCTGAGTTTTACTTTCTCTGTGCCTCCTCTTTGGCCCACAAAAATTCCTAAGTGCTTCCACCTCCTTTCCAGGGTAGCCACACAATGAGCATTAGCAAACAGCAAAAAGAACTGATAATATATAGATAATTCTGCACTATCTATTTAAGTGTGGGAGAGCTCTGAAAAGTGACCAATATAAGTAATATTCAAACCTGGCAGCTACACCAGGAGAGCAAAAAGCACAAAAGGTTCAAAAGATGGGAGAGGAGAAAATTAATGGTTGAACATATTAGGCATTCTCCTATATAACATAAAGCTAAGAAGGTCTACTTGGCAATTTTAGACAAAAAATTAAAATAAATATATATAGTATAATATATATAATAAAATAAATAAATAAATTATTGCTCTAGCAACTTGCCTTTTTCCTAAGTAGCCAACTGTGGTGCTAATATAGCCCATAGTTCTGAGACAGCTTTTTCAGAAAGAAATCAATTGGTTTGGGAGAAGATCAACAACTCTTGTGAGGCCAAGATTTGGGTTGTGTTCTTAACCCAGAGAGGGAACATTCCCCTCTAAAGGACACCTCATGCTTACCTCACAATAAACTTCCCCATCCTCAGGTAGTTCTTCACAAAGTGAAAAATAATTTTATGTAATTTTGTCCTTATTTCTTCCTTCCTTCCCAGCATACGAAGACTTCTGATTCAATTATGAACTGGACAATTGGAGTTTTTTTGGGGGGGTTCCCCTCAAAGTATAATTATAGAATGGGGAGGAAAAAAATTACAAATTCTACCAAGGTCATTAATGTACAAAATGCAAATTGTCTCCCATTTGTCAAAGACCCTGGGGAAGTCTAGAGATAATTGAAATGATAGATGAACAGAGGAGACTAACTGCTAATGGTCTGTATATCAATGAATCAGTGTCATATTTATGAAGGGCTTTGGGAAATTATTTTCTATACCTCATCTATAGATGAAGTTTAGCCTACTTTTTCTTTTTAATGCTGAAAAATAAAGGATAAAGTTCAGTTTATAGTTAAACACGTGTAAGCTCAATACCAAGATTGTGAAAAAGTAATTATGTTTGTGCCAGAAATGACCAAATTTCTGATTTACCAAGGATTATGGTCTAACTAAAAGCACTATTTATTTCAGAGGTAATAAAATATAGAGCCAGCCCTCACTCTCAGAGCATTTAAACTAATCTTTATTCCTATGCATCTCATTGCCTCCAGAATTTAAATAAATTGGGAAAACAGGGAATATACAGACCACTGATTCTTGCACTCAACTGCTTTCCATGTATTTTCAATTACAAACCAAACTGCTTAGGACAGAGGCAATTCTCAGGTGCATTTACAGGGCACCAACCAAACAGGAAAAGGGAGAGAAAAGGGGAAAGAAATAAATATTTTCTTTTCAAACAAAAAAAGGAAGTGAATCTTGGAGGTAACATCAGTGCAGTTGCACAGAAAATCATATTTCCAATTCAGAAGAGGAAACAGTACAGACCAATAAATCACATTGCAGTCTTTTCCCAGTTGTGTAGGGGTTGTGGTACCTTAGTGACAGTGGGGGCAAGGTTTAAATAAAAGGGAAGTTTCAAACCTTTTTAATGCTGTTTATGCTGAAAAAGTAGATATTTTGGGGAGTGGGGGTCAGTTTAGAAGGCTTCTTTAATTATTTGTTTTGTATTTTTCCCTCTCAAGTACTTTTTTGCTTTTCTTCCCACCCATTAGGAAGGGTTCAGAAGATGGGAAACGAAAAAAAAAAAACCAAACAGAAAAAGCTTTTTCTAGCAAAAAGAAATAAACCATCACAACCCATTTAAAGTGGGAAATAGCAGCACACTGAAATAGGTAGCATCACTACAAAATCACCTGAATTAAATAAACCACTACAAAATCACCTGAATTAAACCCCTTCTCACTCCCTCTTTCACTGAAGGAAATCCCATGGGGGGCTGGGGGCAGAGAGCTGTTTTTATGAATGGTCTGTAGAACTGTGAGAGATTTGCTTCATCTGAAAAGAGTACCCCAATCACTCAGCTCACAGAAAAAAATGAACTAATCTAGAAATTGCATCTGGATTTCCCCAGAATTGGAATAAGCTGGTTACATCTAAACCATACAACTGACTTCTATTGCAGGATTTGGCACATCTGAGAGGAAACTCTGCTGCTGCCTGGGAAAAGATAACACACATGCATTGCAGGTAAAAAGTTCACACTGCATTTTCTCATCATTACAACTTAAAACCACAGACATTTATAAAAAAAGAATAGAGAAGGCCCTTCTAGCTGCTGAGAAAACATGGAGGGATTCCCATGTGCTGGAAAGAGCCTTCTCGATTATGAACTGTCACAGGGAATGGTGGAGATCCACACATGCTAAATTCATGCTAAAAAGGACCCCACAAATTCATCTGCTGAAGATCAGCTCATAGCAACCATCTTTATCAATAAAGACTTTGCAATAAATACTCCAAAAATTCTTCTAGAAAAGTTTTATAACCCGGTAAAACAAAATTCACAGTGCCTAAGAAGGTATCTTACAAAGTACCTGATGTTCTTGGGGAGAAAGTCAGGTTTGGAAGTCCTGAAAACACAGAAACCCAGCATCAGCTTGAGGCTGCTTTGCTTTCATACCTGTCCTGTCTGTCGTTTTCCCCCCTCCCTTTTTTTATCTTCAGTTCTTTATTCTTAGTGTGAGCTCAAATGAACCACTCTAGAAAGTTTCCTCTTGCCTCAGCCACAGGAGCACTTTTTTTCCTGCTTTTATCTGTCATTACACATTTTCCCATCGGAGCAGGAGGAAGGGGAGCAGAAGCCCTCCCTCTCCAAGGCCTCGGAGCTGCCCTTCCCTCCTGCAGCCTCCCCAAATCCTTCCCCTGAGCACCAAGCAGAGGGATGAGAGAGAAGAGCTCCCCACCAAAGAGTAGAAGCCCTGACAAAGAAATAAAGTTGAGCATTAGGGAAATCTTCAGAGCTTCCCATGAAGATGGGTTATCCAGTTGCCAAGCCCTGACTGACTGACTGCCCAGGAGCATCCCAGTTCTCCTGCTTTCCATCCAGGCTGAATTTCCACCTGAGGCTTCTTGGAAGCACTGAAGGAGCAGAACACCTGCTCTTGATGGATTTTCAGGGGAATATAAACTTTCCATCAGCATGGACTCTGGGAAAGGGACATCAGTCAGTCAGTCACTTCACCCTGCATGAGGCTCCATCACTGACTTGGTGAGGTGCTGCCTCTCCCTGCTGTTGTTGTTACAGTTTAACTAAACAGGCAATTAATAAAACATTCAATTCCTTCATTTGCCCAGGCACATTTGTTCTGCTAGATTTTAATTTTTTGAAGGAGTGAAACACAAGTCAGATAATTTACATGAGTTAATGACACAGCACAAGTTAACTGATCAGTTCTTCTGCATCAGGAGATACCCATTTGCAGGGAAGAATTTACACCCAGCCTTACAGGGACACAATTGCTTGCAATATCAGCATTTCAGGACACTCCTCCAGCTTTATTTGTTGCTATTTTACAGAAATGCCTTCCTCAAAGTCCTAGGTGAAGGCAGATTACCTGCACTGATGACCTAGCACTTCCCCTAGGTTGGGGAAGTCTCTTCCAAGTGCAAAGTTTTGCTTTCTGGATGAAATTCCCCTCTTAACTGAGCCATCTTCTGCTAACAAAGCTTTGCTGAAACCCTGGGATAAATTTGCCTTTTAGTAGAGTAAGTTTGCCTCACGTCACATCCTCTGTTCTCCTTCTTTCATTAAGATTTTGAGCTATACATCCAAACTGTTCCTTTCCAGCACTCATTATGGAAATACTGCAAACCCAGAAGATGTCACCATCATTTCTTTCAAAGCTTCCCTTCCTTTGTAGGCGACATTCACATTGCAGAATAATTTAGACAGTAATTTAATCACAGGGTTTAGAGGTCCAGCAAATGTTACATTTACATAATGTCAGTCTTTCAGCAGATAATTTGGTCCTTTGCATGTGTTAAAAGAAGACGTGGCTTGTTAAGATCATGTTAGCACATTTAACCCCCCAGATGAATGGCTGGTTTGCTAATCTGCCAAATATTTCTAATTTTCCTCAGGATGATTAGAAAATTCTATTTAAAGTAAATTCATGAGCATTTTCTTTCCATCAAAGTGACAAATTGAAGAGATTACGAAATCTCTGGGTCGAGAATCTCCATAAAATGGTCATAAGTCCTTCCTACATTGTAAATACCAAAACATCCCTTATATATAAACACTACCTTAGTTAGTATTTTGCCTATGTCTGCTTTGAGAACATTTGACTTAAGTTATTAAAATGTGCCTCATAAGTTGAATTTCATAATATTCTCAGAAGGGAGTATGGGTATGTTGTAGTTTGGAAATGTAGTATTCTTTCTGCTGCCAAATGCTACTAAAGAGAAGAAAATAATATCTAAAAAATATAATTTAGTTTCAGTGTGGTAATACTACTACCCAGGATGACAAAAAAAAAAAAAAAGTTGGCAAATAATTATTACTCAGGAACAAATATCATGTCTATAAGTGATTGTCATAAAGAACTACTGTGCATTTAAATTTTTAAGAATAATAACCCAGCTAAACATCACCTCAGGAGCCTTAACACTGAACACCTACAGTTAATACTGTCTTTTTTATTTTGAAGTTGCATGTTGTATCCTTGCTACTCACATTAAATGAAACCTCCTTTTAAATTAAACTTGCACAAAACCAGGACTTTCAGCAGCAAAACTGCTGCATTCCCTGGCCAGCCCACACCACTCTAAGATATTCCTCTGCTTTCCACTGCCTCACTTGTCTGGTTTGAAATAAACTGCAGCTAACCAGAGACAAAATCAGCCAGACAAAAATTACACCTGGAGTTAATAGCACATTTTGCTCATTTACTTGTATCTCAGAGCAGTTTCAGCACTCTTTAAATCAGAAATGTGTTTACTTAGGGGACAAATTCATAGAGTCTTCTGTCAATGAAATTCATAATAAAGAACCAGAGCAAAGGGCTGAAAGGAGCTGGGGAGCAGGGGAACAGAATAAAACCAGCAGAGACACTCTCATTATTCTCCTTCATCCACTCAGTGACAATTGCTCCAGACTGACTTCTACAGCACAGAGAAACACTCACTTTCTCTCTTGGCAAAAGATTTTGAAAGGATCATATTCCATTTCTAGAACAGGTTTATTTCTTCTCATCATACACTTAATAATAAATGGAAATGCTGCCACTTCCTCTGTATTTGTGGGGTATCCTCTATTTGCAGAATATTGGAGATACAGCTGTAGTCCTTGCTTCAGCCTGATAAGGGACCTAATTTGAGTTGCCATTCAAAGGACAATATAAGGGAGCAAAAGGTACAGCTTTTCTGTAATAGAGATTTTGAGAACATCTTTTAAAACTTCCAAGCCAGTAGCCTGCAAGCTATGAAACTACTATACTGTATCCCTTATGAATTATTTTGACTTATTAAAGCAATTGAATGTGTTTTTCCTTTCCTTTCATTATCTATTTTAAAAATCAAATCCAAGCAGCTTTTCTGTTCTGGCAAGTCTAGGCTGAGAATTCCAAGAAAATAAGGAGACCTCCCCCTTTCAAGCCATAATACAATCGTGCATCATCTTAGCCATGAACAAATGGAATTGGGTAATTTGCATTATTACTTAAATGATAAAGTTTTGAAACCATCACAGTGAAATCACATAGAAATTTAATTATCACAAAGGTTTAAATGAGATTATTTGCTATTGACACTTAAACACAGCAAGTTCCAACTTTAGAGTTAAGAAAGCACCTCCAGGCAACTCAGAAGGAACTGATAAATTTGTCATCCAAGTGGTAAGATCTGAGGTTCAGGATTCTTCTTTTGTATTTTCTTCAACTTAGTTTGTATCATGGCACTAAGCCTGGGTGACCCATCACCAAACTTCTTTCCTTACTCAGCTGTTAAATCTTTAAACAGTTTTAGGAACTGGATGGATGGAAAAGAGGATGGATTTCCTTCAGTCAGAAGGTCCCAGCTTACACCTTCAGCAGATGGATAAAATCTGATGCAGAAGACATGCCTGATTTCAACATCAGCCCAAAAGTCCTTGTGTAATTGTTATAAAATGAGACCTTTAAGGGCAAAATCTTAAATTTCTTTGCATCAACCAAACCAATACATTCAAAAGAACTGTTTCCCTAACTAAACAGCATGAAGTGCCAAATTTTGATCTTTTTTAATCTCCAATGTGGTTTTGTCATTCTTGAAGCCCCTGATGTTTATCTAAAGAAAATAAATCTCATCCACTTGGAAAAAAAAAAAAAAAAAGCAAAAAGCTGGCTTACAATTCAGACAAAACCTCCAACTCTTGTACAAGAAAACAGTGAAAAGTTATAGAAGTGACTCCAAAATGTTCTCATTAGCACTTTAGGTATGAATGAGAATCAAAACCCCAGCCCTGTAAGGAATGAATGTCAGAGCTATTTGTTAAAGTATAATCATAACAGCAGGTTCTTGAATAGCCATAGTTATACATCCTACACAAACAACTTTTAGTGAGCTTAACTCAAAATGAAAAAGCCTAAACCAAAAATATACACACAATATGCTTACACACTAAAGAAGAAAATAAAATCTCAAAAAGTCAGTTTTATTTTATAGTGAATATACACTCAACAGGGACACACAAAATGCTCTGATCCATATCCTGACCCTAGTGAAGCCCAAAAAGCTAAGATGTGCAGCTGAAATATTCCATGTGTATTCCCTGTTGTGCATTGACACTGCACAATACAGCAAATAAAGAACATTTTACCACTCTCATTTTGCAAAAGAGCCTCATTTGGTGCTTTCACAGAATCATCCAGGTTGGAAATGACCTCTGAGACCATCAAGTCCAACCCTTGATCCACTGCCACTGTGGTTCCCAGCCCATGGCACTCGGTGCCACATTCAGTCTGTTTCTAAAAACCTCCAGGGATGGAGAATCCACCCCATCCCTGGGCAGCCCATTCCAATGCCTCATCACCCTCTCTGGAAAGAATTTTTTCCTAATATTTAACCTAAACTACTTTGCTTTCTGGTACCAAACCACTACACAACATTACTGAGAGCCAAGTCCAGCCTCTCCTGATGTCCTGAGATAGAAACCAATGATCCACCAGCACTGGGCATGAGGTGTGCAACTTGCCTGCTTTCCCTGAGAACCCCCAGCTCATTTTCCTCTGGCTGTAAGGATGAGTCCAAGCAGTCCCTTACTGATCCATAGGTTTTCCCTCCATCCAGGTTACACATTTAACTCTCTGTTATCTGAAGCCTCAGAACTCAGCAGCTGGAGGAGAATGCACTGTGGTCAAAACATTGACAAAACTGTGGTCAAAATTGGAGAGAATTGAATACTTAGTGATGCTGAAAGCCTCAGGAGAGGCCACACAGCTGTTTCCTGATGCTAACTATCTGCAAACCCAAATATTAAACAAGAAACTAATTGATAGGAGTCCCCACAAAGGGAGAAGGCTTTAGTGTGTAAAACATCTCACCTGGTTGCACTGCCCTGCACAAGGCACATAAGCCTGGTGTCGTGGCAAAGCTTGGAAGATGTCAGTCTCAAATGGGCAAGAAGACAAATAAGAGCTGTGATTTAATTAGGCCACAACTTTATTAACCTATTTCTGCAGGGAACTACTGGTGATGCTGACACAGTGGAGACCATGATTCATTTTTTAATCATTTCTGTCTGGCAAAGAGCTGTGTCAATGTTTCCCTCCCTCCTGCTCTACACAGCTGAATTTCTCTGAGAACACTGAAGGGATGTGAGAGAGAGGGGTTGCATTTACCATCTTCAGCCCCATGCTGTACCCCACTTCTTTTTCAGGACAATCTCACTCTCCCAGGGAAGAAGTGCTGCACAGGCAGCATGCAGGTATCACAGATTTGTTCAGCTCCTCCACCTCAATCCCAAGTGAGTATGGAGATAATTAACAGTTCCCTCTGCAGAATTTCCCACTGGGAAGGCAGATATTAATACCTCAAAAATCACACGAAATTTTTCACACCACCTTTTATTTAGAGGTCAATTATGCATTCCCACCACTCTTGTCACCTTCTGGCCTTGTCACCCCCTGAAGGGTGAGGCTGATAAATCCCAAGAAGTCCCCCATATACAGTCCCCTTCTCAAATCCCAAATGTATTTTACTTATGTGCAGAACAAGAACTTCACAGGGTTCTTCCTGGAGGGAAAAACCCACCTGGTCTTGTGTTGGCCAACCAAGAATTGTTTTACTTTAGAGGTACAGCTGCAAATGTCTAGGGGAATTGTCTGTCCATCTGAAGACTCAGGATGCAGTAGATCCAAACCCAAGTTTTATGAAAAAGCTGAAGCCCAAGACACCTTGGGATGAGGACACAACAATCAACTTTTATGGCACCTGGGACTTCTGGGCCAAGTACTCTGTAGGCAGAGCTCCAAAGACTCCAGAGTTACACCAAGAGAGAATATGTTAATTGTCTGGCCAAGAGCATTAAAAAAAAAAAAAAAAAAAGTGTTCTTGTTATTGTTGGAAATGAAATGACAAGCAATTCATTATTGCACTGTAATTCAGTGCAATTTATTGGTTGATTTGCTGTGAGGGATTTTAGCTACATACTAATACACATACTACAAAAAGAATGCAAATTCAGTAATGCAAATCTAAGTGAATGAGAAGTAACATTTTCTCACAGTTTGCAAGAAATTAACCTTTCACGTCTTGCCTGTGCTTTGGGAACAGCACTTGGCCAAAAGCTCTTACAGTAATAAAGCAGTGACCCATAGCAAGGAATAAATGTCAGAGCAAAATGATAACAGCAAGCCTATTTGCCAGAAAGTGGTAATTTATAAGATTTTAATTTGAGATCATCATGGGGGGTCAGCCTTATCAAATAATTCAAAATGTAGGTCACAATTATAGCCCTTGAAGTGTGGTTCTGCTGTGAAATGTGACTGTAAAAATGGCATGTTTATTATTTCTAAATGATTTCTTTATCAGATACATCGAGTTTACAAGGAAAATGGTAATGGGATAGATTTGCATTTTTTGGTTTTCTTCAGTTTTTACGTTTGGGTAGCTCACTGATTTCCAGTTATTTCTGATTTAAATTACCCTCAAGGGAAAATCGGACTCCCCAGGTTCCCACCTTCCTGCCAAATCGTGTCCTCGTTATTCCCTGTGTCACAAAAACCTTTCAACAAATTTTCATGTTTCTTAGCTAACTGAAAGGTAAAAACCCCAATTTTCTCAGTAATAAGGGAAACAATTCCACAATCCACCTCTCACTTCAGGCAAATTCCTTGGGCAGCATCATTCAGTGCAGCTCCATCAATAGAGTTCACTGCTGACCAGCTTTTCCTTGGACTGCTGGCACTTGAGGTCCAACAGCAGCAGCAGGAGAAGCTTTTACCAGGTTTTTAAACCAGGTTCTCCAAGCTGGTAACTGGGAAATGTCAATACCTGGCTGGAGCAGATCACTAGGAATGCCTGGAATCTCAGCACTTGTTTCAAAGTGAACCATGCACAGAAGATGCTCCAGGAAGAAGAAAAGAACCACCATACAAATGTCTTTCCTTTCCTCACATTTTCAATACCTGTGACCTCCTAGTTGCAGGTGGGTTCTGGATAAAATACAATGGAATTTCTCAGCCTGTTTCTCACAAAACAAATGAAGCAATAGAATGAAATGAGAACAGAGAGCAAGGTCCACATGCTGAAGGCAATTTTCTTTGCTCCACCACCACCTGTGCAGGGGTGTGGGCACCAGGATGCTCTTTATGTGCAGGAGGGACCTTTCCAGTCAATAGTTCACAAAACAAATCAATCTGATATTGCTGCTGCTAAGAAGCAAGTCCTCTCCAGCCTGTTGTGTCCCAAGAACTTGTATTTTTGCTGCTTTTCCATTTAAACTGCAAGGTAAGTTATAGAGGCTGAAAAACCAAGCTATAAAGAGAATTAATCCAACAAGAACACTGGGATGATTCTCCTTCCCATTACACAGTTTAGAACCAATCAGAGGTTGAATAAATAGGACTCAAACACAATGCAAGTGAGAATATAACCTGGAACATCCCTATAGACTCCATTCAAAATAGGGACATATTCTCATTTTGTCATATTGCCTATTTTATTTGATAATTTTATTCAATATTCCCATTTCCTCAGCAATTCCGTCTTCTGACATTTTTCTTCTGTTCCATCTTTCTGTAAGCCAGAATATGTATTCATAAACCTCAATATTGACATGCAAATAGATGATCAAAACAGACTGAAGTCTGTATTTTCCTGTCCTAGGAACAGTTATGGACTAAAAAGCAAACCCAGCCACTAGAACAGAGATTTCCCAGGACTGCTGAATTCCACAAATTCAACAAGTACAACTCCACTGTTCCTTCAAAATAATTTCAAATTTATCTCATCTTCTCCAAGGTGTATTCCCAAGAGAGGGAATAACTGGGCAGTTACATAGACTGAAGAGCTGGTGGCATTGTCTGGGGGTGACAACTGAACCCAAGGGAGTATAACATTAAATTTAATACCTTTCATTATAAAACAAGGTAGGAGAAATGCAACAAATTATTCCTTACAGGCAATTTGTTGCTTAATAGCCTGAAGCAATACCAAGGGCTGTTAGAGCTGATAAGCCAGTCCTTAACCACAGTAACAATCTATAACTCTAGGATTAATGCTATCATAAAGTTCAACCAATGGTTTATAACTCCAAATATTGGCAGAAGCAACCAATTTTCTGTCTCTTGGAAAGGAGAATATCTTGCATTAAGTAAATCATAATATAAAAAAAAAAAAGGGGGGGGGGGGGGGGGAGAGAGAGAGAGAGAAGAAACCCCCTGCCCTCCAAATTAATATGTTTCACTTATTATAGAATGTGTGTTGGAAAATACATAATTAGATGTCAGGAAACAGCCCATGAAGTAATGCACTGGCAACACCTTTCTGCTCCTCTCCCCCAGGTTGAGTCAGCATTCAGCCAGCATTTTAAGATTGATGCACACAGAATAATAAACTTGCTTTTAGGAGGCAAATGCCTGGTGGTAAGTGCTGGGTCACAAATGTTTGGAGATCTTCCAGAGGATGCTGATATTCTGTTTAATAATCTACCAACAAAAATGGTCTGAAAAAACACATGCTCTTTAACAGTACCTGTCTCTTCAAAGCTTCAGTGGATAGCAGGCCATGTTTCTTGAAAAAATAAGTATAAGAACCTGAAGGTTGACAATGAGAGTCAAAATAAGCTCAAACCCAGTCCTAATAAACACTGTGTATTATTTGAAGCTTTTAAGACACTCCTCTGGGGTGCCAAATTCTACATTAGCAAGTTAGCTCATTAAATTTAACATTCAACTTCTGATCCAGATTGGAAAAAAACTTTGTAATCATTCCTTTTCAAGTCATCTACTGAGTTTGACTTTCCAGATGGGTGTAGAATAGATGCAAGGTCAGGAGCAGCCAGGGCTGGATTCCTCATAGAACAGCTTGCTGGTTCTTACTGAGGATCAAAACCAGGTTAATTAATATTAGAACAATCTTTTAAGTTCTCATGCAGTAAGAACTTGGAAAATGGATGTACAATATGGTTCAATTAGTACATCTGAATATTCTGAATCTTTGCTTGCACTGGAGAATAAAGAAGAGGGAGGACACAGAGCTCCTGGAATGTGCCCAGAGCAGAGGCACTGAAATGCTCAGAGGGCTGAGCAGCTCCCTGGGAAGCCAGGCTGAGGGATTGGGGTTGTTCAGCCTGGAGAAGAGGAGGCTCCCAGGTGAGCTCAGAGCAACCTCCCAATATCTGAAGGGGCTACAAGAAAGCTGGGGGAGGGCTTTGGACCTGGGGGGGTAGGGAGAGGACAAGGGGAGATGGTTTCAAACTTGAAGAGGGGAGATTTAGGTTGAACATTAGGAAGAAATTCTTCAATTTGAGGGTGGTGAGACCCTGGCACAGGTTGCCCAAGGAAGTTGTCACTGCCCCATCCCTGGAAGTGTTGAAGGTTGGATGGGGCTTGGAGCACCCTGGGCTGGTGGGAGGTGTCCCTGCCCATGCAGGGGGGATGGAACTGGATGAGCTTTAAGGTCCCTTCCAACCCAAAACATTCTGTGATTCTACAAGCTGGCAGCTGTTGCACCATTTGAATTTACCCCCACTGCAATGGTGTCTGGCCATGACTGGGGGCTCCTGTGTACTGCTGGGATAAAAACAACAAACCAAAAAACAACCCAGTGTGGTTTTTTTGTGGTTTTTTTTTTTTAACATAACAGTAAGGAACAAAACCACAAAACCCAAGCATCAACACCCACACACATTTGAAGTAGGAAGCCTTCAGAATCTGTATTGGCTTCTGGCATTTCAGCACCTTGTACAGCATCTTGCTACTTCCTTCTTATTAAGTGGCTCTGTTACTCTTGCCAACTAGCAATGGGTGTGGAAGTATTTATTATCATCTCTGTTTTCCATGCAGCTCATCAAAGGATAGCAAAAATTGTCTGTGCAGAGAGGGTGAAAGCAAAATGTAATTACTCCTGCTTGATCTGTTTATTTGAGAAGCTGGACACAAGTCACTGCCATGACATTTTCATTTTCCTGGATTCTAATCACCCCAGGATTCTAATCTCATTTGCAGTGGTGTAACTGCAGGAGGAGCAAGAAGCTTCCCCCCCATTTCCATGTTGGTGAGGAGCTGCAGGAGTCAAGCCTGTAACCCTTATCATTAATTCTGGTTCACCTCTTGCATGGAACAGTAGCTGTCAAAAGGATTTTAGGAAAGTGTCAATCTCCGGTAAAAGATAAAATCTTGATTAATAAAAATAACTTAAAGCCGAGTTTGTTCCATTGGAAAAAGAGGTCATTGGCACTGTGGTGTCAAGAAGCCAATATTTTTCAAACACATGGTATTCTTAGGGGAAATCAAAGCAAAGTCTGTACAGAGATTCCTGCCAAGTGAGCTAACAACTCCATTTAACAAAACAGAATCACCCTGATGCTTACAACTCTTAACAAATAAAATCAAAGCAAAACGTAGACCGAAGTAAAATTATTTCCAGGATCAAACCAGAAGCTAAGGACCAAACTGTGTGTATTGAGGCAGAAGGGGGGAAATGATCACTAGTGAAAATTCTGTTATTGGAGCCTCTGTTCAGCTGTTCTGGGGTTCAGTGAGAAGCTGCTTCATGGAGTTGAGTCTCCAGATCAGCTCAAGCTGAGGAAGGCAAGAGGAAGGTTCTGTAGGAGCTGAGATGATGATTTTAGGTGTGTGTGCTTTCTCCCACACCAGAGGTTTGGGTAACTCTGCTACAGACACCTCCTCTGACAGAGACCAAGGATTGGATGCAAGGGTTATAATAATCAGATTATTCACCCTGTTCCTGCACATCTGCAAAACATCACTAACCTTGGCAAGTTCCATTTTATGAAACCCTTGAAAAACAAAACCAACCCACAGAGGGCATTCCCAGCCCTGGGAATAGGTTCTGTGGATGCTAAATATCTTTCTCACCTCTGAACTGCTTTGGTACCCACCCAAGGCACAGACAAGAGGATGGGAAAGTGTCCCACCAGTCAGCAGGTACCCTCGTTTACAACACTCCTTGATAGTTTTTAACTTGTGATAAATCTCACAGAGATCCAGAGACTTCTTCTCCAATTTTTAATTTGGAAGAACATTCCAACAGATGCCCTGCAGGGAGGGTCACCTCCAACTAAGCTCAGAGTGTGGCTCTGGTACTCTAAATTCTCAGGCTGAAACCTAAAATGCCTTTGCATCAAATTTTCCTTATTCAAGCTACTAGAAGAGAGAAAGAAAGAAAAAAAAAAAAGTCAAGATTCATTCTATGATTCTATGAAGATGTGCTCCTGTGGCTAGGAGTATGTGTAGATGTTGCAGATAACTAACTAGCTACATGACAATATGCATTGGAGATGAAACCAAAGCAAATGCCAGCATGATTTATTGTGTCAGCAGCATCAAAGGAGAAGGGGAGGGGAAGTGAGTGTGAAAATCAGAGTGCTTGGGAAAGAAAGCTAATTTTGAGTTTGATGTGCACGAGTGACACTCATTAAAAACTGACGAGTGCATGTGAGAGGATGCCACCTGGGATTATGCAACTGCTAATTAACATTTAACACCATTTTCTAACCTTATAAAGTATTCTTAGCCTGCTGAAGGCTTCCTCGTAACAAGCACAATGAAAAAAAATTAAATAAAAACCACCCAGCACCTAGCAACAGCAAATCAAATGGGAAAACTTTAGGGACTTTCAGAAGCAACACAGAAGGGCTGGCACACAGGGACACTGCCAGGACAAGCACAGGCTGGCAAGAGGTGACCATCTGCTCCTCCTTGGCTGCAGGAAAGGGATGAAGGAGCAGAGGGACACTCTGTGGTTACAGGTACCATTGGGTCAGTGTGTTTCCTTGGTGCCAGGAGACCCAGATCCTGCCAGTGGCCACCTCCCCGTTGCTCTCCCAGTGGCACAGCTGCTCCTGCCTGTGGGGTTCCCTGGATTTTCCAGGACAGCATCTAGATTTCAGCCTGAGTGGCAGCCTTCTCCTTGCTGTGAGCCACATCTCAGAGCACTGATGTGAGGTCTGCCCTTCAGCCTTGGGATAACTCAGAGTTTCCCACCCAAATCTCCCCTGGCTTCATGCCAATACTCACCAGCCAACTCCTGGTTCCCAGCATCTGTCCCTGCTGCACATTAGCATGGCTTAGAGGTCCCAAAATACTCATTTAGAGAAATTGGGTTGGAAGTATTGGAGAAAACTGAAGAGGAGAAAGTCAGGGAGAAAGCAGACAGAAGGCAGAGAAGATGACAACAAATTTCAGCAAGATGAAAGGAACACATCTGGTGGTTCAGCACAAACTCTCAGAGCCTGGAAACTTTTACTTCAGAGCATTTTAAAAAAAAACATAAACCCAAAGCCACAAAGTATATAGATTACATTTCTGCTGCCTGTTTATGTTGTGCATGTCACAGTTTCAACAAAGAAAGGGGAGCAGGTGGACAACCCAAACAGAGCTGCCTTTGACAGGACCCAGCACCCAGAACATCTCCCTGCTCTAAGGACCCTGGGGATCTTTCCAGTGACCAGATGTTTGTTTAAACCCAGCAGCCTTCCAGACTTTTACATGTTCCCCCAAAGTGGTTTGTAAGAAGATAAACATCTAATGCTGTATGTGTACACTGTAAGTTTATGGAAAAAAAAAAAAAAAAAAAGAAAAAAAGAAAAAGATGGCCCCGTGGTATCTTAGATATGGCCCTAACTGCAGAACACTGATAGATTTAGAGAGGTTTTAATTAATACCCTGGTATTCATACAGCATGCCCAGGAGGATACTTGTGTCTGTCTTCACAGACTTCCAGATGAACTTGCTAATTGAATGGTTAAATGCTTTCCATTGAGGCAAGGCAGAAATTCTCCCTCTTATCACCAGGAAAAGAGAAACAGGATTAACTCTTACAAATAATTCTTCACCCCAATCAAAGTCTTTTAAAACGGAGTCATACCTGCAGCAATTTCAGATGTGTTGCAGTTTACCCATGTTCCTCAAGTTCCCTTGCCACCAACAGCACAGTAATGTAATTTATCTATACCCAAAAGACACGGTGTGTTGCCTTCCAGCCCTCTTATAATTAACAACAGCTCTGCTACTCCTGTCCTGGGTAATGGATAACAAGAACACCCATTCAGAGAAGACTGAGCACACAGGAAACAATAAAGCAGGTTGCTCTAAAGGAGAAGAATAAAAAAGGGAAGAAAAGGAAAGACGCAGCAGTGATGTTCCAGCCACAACAGGAGACAAGATGAAAGATGAAGCCCAAGAGAAGGGAGCTGAGGAGCAAACAGCATTAGATTCTTGCTCAGCAGACTGGAGCAAAGTGGGAAACTGGAAGAAAATTAGTTTTTAAATAAAAAGAGTTGATTTTTTTATTGCAGAACTTCAAGCACTGCACTTCCAGATGTTCTGCTTGGGACTGCTCAAGCTTCCATCTGCAGTAGCCACAGAAGAGGTTACTGAAGGTGCACACAGAGTAAGACCTTACTACACATCCACAAGGAAAGGTATAAACTGTAGAGCAGATCCAGCTGCTAAACAGAAGAGGAAAGGCTTATCAGATGTGATAGAACAACAAAGGATGCCTAAGATATGTAGTCTTTCTGTAAAGAAAAAAATTTTTGCTTCTATGGGCCCAATTCAGAACTCAACAGCCCCTGCACTGCAGTGAGGAGGTTCCTGGGATGGATGGAACCCAGGACTGGGCTTCATGACCAACATCCACACACATTGCTGAGCATCCCTGCACTCAGGGTTGGATTTACAAATCCCAGATAATCTGCTGGCTTCCTTCTTATAAACTGTAAAACCTACACTGAGAAAAACATAGGGAATGAAGTTTAGATACTATTATGTTTTTAGGATTATTTTTTACCATTATGCACCATTGTTTTAAAAATTTTAAAAGGACTGCCTTTCCTCAAGTGGTTCCTGTTTAAAATGTAAAAATATATTTTCACATAAAGAGGTATTTATTTTTCAGAAAAGCCAGAGAGATAAAGCTTACTGATTGCCATGAACAGTCATCTTCATAGGAAAGAGAAAAGATCAGAGACATTAAAATCTGCCCAAAGCCTCTAACCCTTAAGCTAACAAAACCAGAAAATCTGCTTTAAAAATATACTACCCAAAACTTTATATTGTTAGAAGAGGATGTATCTTCAAATTATTACACTGCAAATATGAAGAAAAATAAAATAAAGACCCTATCTTCCGTGTCAGAAGGAAACAGAGCTATTTAAAAAGAAAGGAAACAGGTTTGGAAAGTCTATTCAAAGCAGGGGGGAGTAGCTTATTTTGATTGCAAGTCTGCAAATGCCAAGGATACAGTTAAATGGAAAGCAAGCATGTGATATTTTAATTTTTCTTTAAACCCTTGTGAGAGCCTTCCAATACATGAACTTTCTGTTTATATCATAAAGCACCATTTTTGGGTTTTTCTTATTTCTTTCTTCATTTCCTAAGCATTTAAAAGCACAGAAAGCCCCTGATAGGGAATTTGGGGGCATACTTGGAGCAGGCAACTTTTTTTGTTTAAGCTTCGTGTCAACAATTGATCATGTAACAGATGCTTCTATTTGTTCATCCTTCCTTTATTTATATTTTTCTGCCTGTACCCAGAGGCAAACCAAAACCCAAAAACCATGGAGTGGATTTTCTGTAGCAAAGTGCTCATTTCCTTGGTCCACCACCTTTGCCAGCTGCTTCAAGGGGGACCAAATCAAAGATAAATTGGATTAATTAATTCAGAGAGCTACACCTACCCAGGCAAATACAATCAGATCCACAACCAAGATAAATGGCAAGATGAATTTACTGTATTCCACAGGAAACCAGAAATAACCACATTCACAGGGGGAAAAAAAACCAAAAACCATAACAACCTTCTTCATTATCATTCTTTGCAGTTGCTGGTAGCACAACAGTTTGTTTGAAATTTCCATTCAAATTTGGTAAGTGGGAATTTGGGTAAGACTGGAGCTGTACAAATGATATGGATGCAAAATTGAACAATGAAGTTTTGATATTAGAGGAGTTTCAAAAGTTGGTCCTTATTGTAGGACATTTTTTGACAAGTTTCAGATTTAAAACCAGCATTCCCAAGAGGAAAATGAATTTTTTGGTCTTCAAGAAGAAAATTTAGGGACAAGAAGGTAAAATATAAAAAATATGACTCCCTTTCACCTCCCAGAACTGCAGTAATACTAAATTAAAAACATAATGAATTTCTAAGTAGTAGGTTTCCTAAAAATGAAAGGAAACAAACTTTTGCCTGTTTTTTACAAAGCCAGTAGAGCCCAGGTGATTTGTACAACACCATCCATGAAGCAACAGGGATAAATTCTGTTTTGCTCCCAATCACTGTGCCTGAAAATCACCCTCAGATTTAGGATGAGCCTGATACAAAGGACTACAAGATTTTAAAACCCTCCCTGCTTTCCCTTTTTCAAAACCAGACCCCAAACTTGATATTTGCCAGTGCAGAAGGGCAGCTGGGAGAGCTTCCACCCAACTTTTGAGTGTCACCAACCTTGCTGCAACCAGAGGAAAAGCTGAATTTTTTCTCCTTGAATCCCCAGAGGTGATGAGAGCCACACAGCCCCTGAAACCAAGTATGGGTCGCCTTCAAGTTTGCTTACCAGGTCTTACCCACCCTTGATTTCTGGAGCCATGGGGACAGCTTTGGGTGAGGGGCTTCACCGTGGGGTGACATCTGCCTCCACCGAGGTCTCAGGGATGGATTGGAAAACAAAGGGGGGGTTTTTGGCCAAGAAACACATATGCCTGATCTAATGACTTCTATTTCCTGCCCAACATTCCTCTTACATCATTTGTACTGTCTCTGCTGCACTTTACTGGGACTAATAAACATTCCACACTTACTCTGCAATGTATTTTCTCCCTCAGAGACAGCCTCCTTGCTATTAGCATGTAAACTGCACACTTGCCAGTCAGGATAACCTCATCAATCTTGTCCAAGGCAGAGGAGCTTCTACCCTCTTACAATATTTCTGGGATTGCACTTTTAAGTTATTCATCCATTTATTCAAAGGGGGAAAAAAAAAAAACCCAAAAAACAACCCTTAAAAGATTTCATCTCTAAGACTTCTAAAATAAGATGTGTTAATAAGAAGGAAAAGGATCACTTGAGCTATTTTTAAACACACGCTTCAATTTTTTTAACCCCGAGGAATCCATTTCTATGTTTCCCAGAAGAATGTATTACAATTTCATCCCTGCTTTGAATTAAGAAAGCAGAATAAAGGAATCAAGATTTTTTTTTTTTTTTTTTAAATAGCTATCAAAACTATGCTTTGGATTTCTGTGTTTATGCTCTCTCTTAATAATGTCTAGCAACTCACCCCCTGGGGAGCAGAATAAATTAAGCATGTACCACATTAACAAAAGCTTCTTATTCTGGGGCTGGCTTCAATATTCCTGCAAGGCTCTGCACTGCATGGTGATGATGATCTTCTCAAAGCCCTGAAGAACAGGGCTCTAACCACGTGCTGCCCACATGCCCTGTGAGAAAGGCAATCTCAGAAACAAGACAGGGAAGGAGGGTACCTGAAGGGTCCCCGATGGTCCCAGCCCTACCTGGCTCAGCAGATCTTGGCTGGCTGATGGTTAGGAAATCAGCACATCAGGAGGGAAAAGATGAAGTCACATTCTGCTGGGGCTTCCCAAGCCAAAACCTGAATCTGAGCCACCAGGTACACCCATTGCTGATGGGCAGAGTTTCTCTAGTCTTTCTAAATTAAATTGTTTGGGGTTTGGGGTTTTTTTGCCTCCACATACTGTAGGACTGAGTTCCTTCATTTTGTGCTGCTTGAAGAAGAACTTTTCCACTTTCTCTAAAATGGAAGCACTGGTGGCTTTGCTTTCCAGTCAAAAGAGAAAGACACAGAGAGATTATGAATCTCACGCAAGAAACCCACCAAAATAATGAGACCCCCTTCAAAAATTTCACCTGTGCTGTTTTGAAATATTCATTCCTGAATTCCTCGGGAGGATCTGTGAATGGAGAATTTAAATATGTTGCCTGAGCCTGAATTAATGTGAGGCTTCATTAAGCAGAAGTAAACTCCAAGCCTGAGAGATCAGCCCTCCAAGTGCAGAAGCATTTTGCCATTTCAGAAGCTCTGTTTTTTAGCAGTGCTGCCTCCTACCAAAGCTTTTCCAGATGATACTTCACAAACTGAGCATTGCTCATAAGGCAAACAAAAGCTTTCCCTAGCAGGAAGAGGGGGAACCATCCACATTATTTCATCCTGAAGAGTGGTTGTTGTGCAGCAATTACTTTGCATAAAATCTTTCCTAATGAATTAAGAACAGGGAGTTAGTGCAGCAGCCAGTCTGACATTGAAAGCAATCCATCACTAAAATGATTCATAAATTAAGTCATCCCCAACTAAGGCTTTCACATATCACTGTGTAATAGCTCCTAAGGAGTCATTATGGGTATTTTGTCAATAATGCATAAACTTCATGACCCTTTTAACTCCTGACGCCCCTCAGATCCAAACTGTAATTGCCCATTCCTCCTTCCCTCCTGCCCAAGGGTGCTGCCTGCTCTTTTCTCATCCCCACAGAAATCTATGAGATTGCTGTCACTCATCTGCAGCAACAGAAACTCTCCTTTTCCCCCCACCTTCATTTTTACAAACAAATTCAACCCCAGTAGTGCTGCTAGGGGTGAACCTGCATAGAATCATAGAATGGGCTGGGTTGGAAGGGACCTCAGAGCTCATCAAGTCCAACCCTTGCTCCACTCCCCCCGTGGTTCCCAGCCCATGGCACTGAGTGCCACATCCAGGCTCTTTTGAAATAGCTCCAGGGATGGAGAATCCACCCCTTCCCTGGGCAGCCCATTCCAATGGCTGAGCACCCTCTCCAGAAAGAAATTCTTTCTCATGGCCAACCTAAACCTCCCCTGGCACAACTTGAGCCCTCTTGTGCCCTCTTGTCTTGCTGAGAGTTGCCTGGGAAAAGAGCCCAACCCCCCCCTGGCTCCAACCTCCTTTCAGGGAGTTGGAGAGAGTGATGAGGTCTCCCCTGAGCCTCCTCTTCTCCAGCCTGAACACCCCCAGCTCCCTCAGCCTCTCCTCAGAGGATCTGTGCTCCAGTCCCTTCCCCAGCCCAGTTGCCTCCTTTGGACCTGCTCCAGCACCTCAATCTCTTTCCTGAGCTGAGGGGCATGCAGAGGCCACAGAGAAACAAAGGCAGTGAAGGGTTAAATGCCCATTTTGCTGATATGGCCAAAGCCATCTGTGTGACCCACAGCATGCAGACAGGGGTGGGCTCATTCAGTTTCACTGCTATCAGTTTGATGGCTCTTTCTCCATTTTCTGCTCTCAAGTTGTGACTTTCCCGTGTCACTGCAATTGCCAAAGCCAGAAGAGAAAGTCCCATTTCAACACAGCTTGGTGGCTTTCTGAAATATTCCCCACCAAAGCACCACAAATACCAGACAGAAATGATGAACTCTCTGCTGAATGCCAGGGCTGCCAAGGTGGAACCAGCTGGAAGGCACCTCCTGTAGTGGAAGGCACCTAGGGAGCATTTCAGCAATTACTGCCAAGGAAAGGTGCTTTGCAAAGGGAGGATTTTATGTTAAGAAGGAAGCAAAATTCTAACTGTGAATCTGAAATATATTGGTTGGGGAATAGAATAACTGAATGCAAAATTCTGAGACTGATATCTTAAAGCCCTCGCTTAAGCCAAGCTCATTTGCAGAGTTTTCTTTTGGCACAAGAAATATTATGGTCAAATGCAGAATGAGTGTATTTCTCCTACACAATAGCATCATTGTTTATATTTTTATTAGTTTAAGGACTGCTTCACACAAGGGTCTTTCTTTTAAGAAATTGACCAAGTTAAGAAAGTTGTTTTGTTACCTACAAGAAGCCTTTCTGCAGCTTGGTAAGAAGTAACACAAAAGTGACACAGTGCAAACCCCACAGGGCTTTTGCTTAGAAAGAAGACTCACGAAGAGAAAAAAAAAATCCTTGGTTTTTTTTTTTTTTTTTTTTTTGCACAATGGATGTACAAGAGAAATTCTGAAAAAAATCTCTGCCCCAAACCCCTTAAAGATTTAGAGGTATATTTGAAATCAGCTAAAATGCTGAGTTTACATGAGGATGCCCTTTAGTTCTGTGGAGCAGCATAAAGTCAGGGTAACCCACAGCAGCACATCTCCAGTAAACCAGACTGAAATACAGCCTGCCTCATTACTGGAGCTCCTGCAATTTCATTGCTATTCATCCTCCACCTTGCAGGGTTCACTGGTGGATCAGTCACATCAATTACTGCTTTATGCCAGGAGGCTCTGATATTACCTTAAGGAAAGCTCTGCACATCCCAATTCAAAGGCTGCCAAGGTGCAGTCGTGGCTTAAACATTATCATTTAGTTTTCACATGCAGGAAGGAAACCCATCATTGTGAAATGGGTATTCAGCCAAATAATCTTGCATTCACTTCAATTACAGCTCTGCAGTTCACAGTTCTAACAACTGAGTGAAAGGTGGGCTGTGGTTTGTGGGTTTGGTTTTTGTTTTGGTTTTTTTTTTTCTAGCAGTAAATCTTCTTGTAGTTTACTGGACTCATCAAGAGGGGAAAAAAAAGAACAAGAATGAACTGAAGACCACATCATAAATTGCAAAGTAACCGTATACTGGGTTTTGGGTTGTTTTTTTTTTTTCTTTGTGGGTTTTTTTGGGGTTTTGTTTTGTTTTGTTTGGTTTGGTTGTATTTTGGTGTTTGTTTTGGTTTTTTTTTTTCAGTATTACACTTCAGGAGGGTTCAGATATTTCTCTTCCAGGGATCTTATGCATGGTAAGCAGTAACAGCAACCAGAAATATTTTCATTGCACCAGCCTTCTGGATCCAGTGGGATAAATCACCTCGTGCAATAGTAGCACCAAATACTTCATGTCATTTTAAACCTCTGGATGCCTAAACCCATCCTTTACTTCACTAGTAATTACTTTTTTAGGAAAAAGAAATATTACCTACTTGACAATTTAAGCCAGGACTGACACATTAATCTTTCTCTTCAGGCAGTGTCTCAGATGGAGCATCCCTCCTCACAAGGACCCCCGGCTCAGGCAGACACAAAGCAGGGATGCAGCCTGGCACTGTGCTGTTGGACACTGGGGAAGGTCACAGGAATGACTCCTCACATTGTTTCAGTCTCAGAGTTGTTAGATTTGGTGCAATGATTTTTTTTTTTTCCTACTATTTTGCCAGGCAGAAGGATTCAAATAGAAGTTTATTGGTTTCTGTACCTGACCACCACAAGCCTTAAGCTCTGCCATGTGTGCTGAGGCCCTCCTGGACACTCTCCCTCTTTCAAAGGATATAGGAAAACCACAAAAACATCTTTTCAACTTGTGGGGATTCTGAAAATTGTAAGTTTTTCAGCTCCTTTTAATCCCATTAAAAACAAAGCTGGATTTCTGTTGCAGGTGTCACCAGGAAAGGTGTTGAGCAGAACCTGCCATGGAAGGGAGGCAAAGGGGACGGTGACACTGCCACAACCTCCAGAGGTGGGGACAACCACTGAACCTCAACAAATGCAGCCAGGAGGACTTAAAAGGAGCTTAGCCTCTTCCCAACATTATGAAGCAAAGTGACAAACAAGGACAGGGTGCTGGCTTCAGCTCTCTCACAGGACATTTACACCAGCAGCACAGTTCAAGTGGATTCGGGTGCTCCCTGGGACCCAGATTTCATCTCTGATGCAGCTGCACAGGCACCGAAGTCTCTCTGCTGCTCTTAGACTGCCAAGCTTGAGTCAGAGTACATGATCAATAATTTTTTTTAGGACTATAATTAGGAGGAGAAACAGCCAGGAAGAGTCATGCTTCAGGGGGGAGCTTTTTGTTATTGTCCTCTGTGATAATATCCAAATATATGGGCATATACCTGTAATTTATCATATCTGACTCCTGTTTGATAGCCTCACAGCTCTATAATGCTCAGTGCTCTTAGGCTCCTTTTCCATCAGTCACCTCCTTGTCACCTGTCAGTCTGCAAACACTGGCACTGATACCACATGCCCTGATGCATCCAGACTGAAGATGAAAACTGTCCCTCTGCACCATGCCCTGATTTGTGTCATGAAAATCAGCTTCATCCAGCCAGCACCATCTCAAATGTGTTTGATGAAAAATTGCATCTGCACTCCAGTGCCTGTTGAACTGAGTTTCCTGCAAACTTCATCAAAGTGGAATTTATAGAGCTGAAACAGAACCAATTGCATTGCAAGGCAACCACTTCACACTCACACATTCTGCTTGGGCTACTCAGAGGAAATAGAAACTCACCCAGAATAAAAACTTGCCTCTCACTGAATTTATTGTGGACCCACAACAATAACAAGCCTTCCTTGCTCTGTCACATGAGCACTGTTTCTTATTCAGATTAGAAAACAAATGCAACCCACTGGATTCATGTCTACTTCTTAGGTGTTGACTTTTTTATACCCTTATGTGGTCTAGTTCCATTTATGAGGAGCATATATAAAATGATTGCCTTCTATAACTCTTCTTCTAACAATGCCTCCAGCCTGAAGGCTTCATGAAGTCATAAGCAAAGATTTATATGTAATAAATTACTGAAAACGAAAAAAGGTCTTAAATAACTTCTGTCTTCAACACAAGAAGTGGTATATTTCAGATAACAGTGACTTTTCCAGTGAAGGGGAAGATAAAACTGTATTTAACAGGTATTCTGATATCATAAACGAGAGCACAATATTTGCATGCTCAAATATATTACAGAAAGAGATGCTAATTCAAATCCCATGTTAAGAAATGACTTACTGCTGTAAAGCTGAATTTCAAATTAAACAATAACCCACAGTACAGACTTATAGCTATACAGCCCAGTTGGCAAAGAGAATCCACTTAAAGATTCCATTAAAACCCAACACATAAATAGTCTTGTTAACAAGAAGAAATAGTAGAGTGAGATTTCCTACAGCATATGCCTTCCCTCTTAAATACCCACTCACAATTTTCCCACAGGAGTGTGACATGCACACCCCATCACTCAGTTCAGAAAATGGATATAGCTTTTGTACAGAGAAGCTACTTAAATAGATTAGAGCTTTTTTTTTTTTTTCATGTGTAGCTTCCTGCTTTATTATGCTTTGCTAAGACTCTTCCTTGATAAAACTTGATCGAATTCATAGATAATTTTATGATGATTTTATGTATACAAACACATGAGTAGATCAGGAAGCTCTACTACTTGGATCCAATATACTAGAAAACAACTCTTGATATCTGAATTCCAAGTATGGGTCTCCAAGCTACTATTTACATTTGCTTTTGAAGTTTTTATTTCAAATGACAAAAAATCCTTTTTGCCAGGACTGGCAGTTGACTTTGATTAGACATTTTAGGATCAGATTATGTTACTTTTAGATAGTTTAAATTACTTCTGTATGTTAGGCTGTAGTACCTACAATGTCAATAACACTTTTGAAATAAGTTACACTCACATTACACAAATCACACATCAAGCATGGAAGCAACAATGAGAAGAGCACATTCCCAACTAGAGGAATAAAATAATATCCAAATAATATAAAACAAACAACTTATGGGTAGCTTCTTCTAAATTGCAGTCTTAAAAACCTGTGCTATGCTTTTAGAATAAAAAAGCTTCAGTTACTGATAGAAAAACTTCCTAAAAATTTGTTTTCACTTTCAATACGTGGCAGGAAGACAATGGTGTGAGACAAAGGCTGTAAGACAGCTACAGTAGGATGATTCTAGTATTTGTCTTAACAACAATAAATTAATATTATTACTGCTGAAGAGCACATTACCACTTCTGTACCTCTGACAAGTAGTTTCCTTAACACAAGGTAAGAATGAAGCAAAGTTTGAACGTGGGATGTGAAACTTGCTTGTAAGCTGACACTTCCCAGACCTCTCTCTGCTAAGTCCTCAGAGAACCACAAGAAACAGTTAAAAAAAAAAATAAAAATCAGTGTAAATAAGTAATCACCAGTTTATGAACACCCATAGGCTTGGGTTAAATCCAAAGCAGAGGCCCAGGGCAGCACACTGCTCAGGAGGTTAAGAGCAGCCAGGAGGGATGTCCATGCACTCAGAGCTGATTTCAGCCACCTGGGCTACATCAAGTTATTAATTTAAACAGGGAAATAAAAGTTTTCTTTAGACTAGTACTGAAAATACTAAAACTGAAATAAAACAGCAGTACAGAAATACATAAGGACTTACATGGCTGGCCTACAGAACCAAGAAATTGGACCTGATTACCCAGACTGATCCAGCTACCCTAAATTCCCACAAAACAGGCATTTCTGGCTAGGCACTATGGCCCCAAAAGATCTCGTTCTGTCCTGCACCTCAGCACATGTCTGTGGTTCCTAGGAATACACCAAAAGAACCAGCTTTTAGTTTTCAGGCTTAGTTTCTTTTCTAGCCCTGTGTACTGCTGATTATGCTCCACACGGAATTTCCTGCAAGTCAGATTTGCATTTGGGAAAAAAAAATTAAACACAAAAACATTTTTCTCAACAATCATACATTTTTGCAGCAAAGAAGTATCCTTCCTTTCTAGAAGTATATCTTATAAAGAAGAAACAGAATTTCTGCCTTCAAAGTATGGTGCTCTTGGAGATGCCCAGGAGACTGCCCTATTCCCACAAGAACTTTAGATTTATCTTGATCACTTTACTGGCTTCCTCCCATTGATTCCCATCAGCCTAGCAATTTCATTTTAAACCTAAAAACCCTAGTGATTTTTTTTTTCTTGCTGAATGTATCACTGCCCACAAAGATCCTGCTAACAGAGCTTTCCTAATGAGTATGGGTGGATTTGCTTAGTCCTGAGAAAAGCCCAACTCCCATTTCCAGGAGCGTGCTGACTCCAGAGCTCTCAGCAAACAAAATCTATTTTAGTTTCTCCCATCAGCAGGCTGAACTGTAAACACATGCAGGAAGTAGAGCTGCAAGTAAGAAGGTGTCATCATTACATACTTGTTCTCAGAATAGTGCCAGCCTTTAATATCTTCATGATCACAATTTACCATTTAAAAGCTGCCTCAAGCTATTGCCAATTTATACCGGACACCCATGCTGAGTGATAATGGATCATACTGTGATAAAACTGATTTATTCTCAATATAAATATACTTACTGAAACAGCTTTTCTTAAATCTTTATTTATAAGACACATCGGATAGGCCAATAAAGGAAAGGGATTTTTTTTCCTGTGTATCAGACTTTTCACTTCATTTCCTAGCAGTGATTACAGAACATCATCCATGAGAGGATCAGACTAAAAGCTACATATCCTAAACAATAATTTCAGAGAAAGTAAAACACTATAAAGAAAGGCATTTCTACAGAAATCCATGCAGATGTGTCTATGCACTTATATTTGGCTCTAAAATGCACAAATGTAGCTCAGACTTCAAAAGGAAAAGAGTCGAGCTGATGGACCTTCTGGAGATATTTATCTGACAAAAGACTTTCAAATTAGCCCCCTCTCCTTTAAGATATTATCTTTATAATGTACTAAAAAAACCCCAACACAACACCTTAGATATTCACCTGGCAGCACTCTGGCTTGTGTTGAAATTAATAAATAATAGAGCCACTAGCAACACACTATTGATTTTCTGCCGGATTTGTCTATCTCCTCAGAATTTTAAGAACTGTTTAAACAGATATATCCATTATGTGTTGGAAAGAATTTTAAAACACCCCAGTAGGGCTGTAGTTGATGACATATTGACAGTATCTCAGGCTGAAATAATTTAGGACACTCTGCTTATGTAGTCTAAAGATACAGAAGCCAAAAACACACAGTTGAAGGGCAAAAGGAAGGTCAAATGCCTAAAGCACTCCCAAAAAGCAGCTATACTTCAACACTATTGCTTCAACCCTTGGTCATCAGTTAGTGAAGACAGAAGCAATTCCTGTTATCAACTGTACAAATAAAATTATTAAAGTACTGGACTGTTTTTCCATCTGAAAGAGTGCCCTAAGGACTAAGATTTTAACTCTGCTGCTAAAGAACTGAGCAGTTCTTATCTTCATTTGCTAATGCAAACACAATACCTTCACTAATTCCCCAAAGCAGCTCCCAGCCCCTTTGCAAAGCATTCCTGAAGTTCTTTCCCTGTGCTCTGCTTCTGTTGTGATGCTATTTGAAAGAACATTTAAAACATTAAATGCTGAAGGCTTCAGATTTTCCATTTGAAACGCAGGGCACCAAAAGACAGTCACCTTGCTAAAAAAACGGAAGGATGTGGCTTCACATCCATTTACCAATCCCTTGGAAACTAAGGTAATTGTTTTTACATTTTAATGCCCTGCTTTAACAGAAGAACATACAAGAGTTCTGGTCCAACATTGACAGGAGACTGAAACAAAACCATGTTAATCAGCTGTGTAAATGCTCCTTGGTTTACTGTTCCTATTTTCTGCTCCTTTGCTTGAGTAGAAATGTTTCCTCATTATGGTCTTGATTAAGAAGTTTGATGTGCTGACCTTGAATATCAAATTAAACTCCACGCTGCAAGCAAAGCATCCTATCTTCTCTAGTGGCTTATAAACTCATTAGACACTTCAGACATGGCTTTAAAATTTGCTGACACTAAATTAATTTAATATGGAAAAGAACCGTTAAGATTTATGAGGCGAATTTGCAGTTCAAGTGAAATATGGAATCTCCAGGTGATTCCCACCAGAAATCCCTTCCATCTCGGGTTTGCCTGTTTTTCAAACAAAGCCCTATTGAATATCAAACTGTCAGTGATCTTTTCATTTTCCAGTCAAATGATCAATACAAAAAAAGAGACAGCAGTGGGTACGAGCTCAGCTCCAGCCCTGAAAGGTGTTTTCTTGGTGCCGTATGGCTCCAGACAGTTGTGTTGCACACCCTGCAGAAGTTCAAACAGAATAATTTCTGTGTGAAAGTTCACTTGCTGCTATATAGTGAAAATAATTTATTTCAGATGCCAGGTTTTTTGAAGCCGCTGGATCAGAATTTTAAATCTTTTTGCCATATATATTCCCCGAGGGCACGCAAAGTGAATCAAGGCTCTTTTTTCCCTTTCATGAATTTTAGACTTTGACAGGAGTTCACAGAGGGGGGAAAAAAAATAAATAAAAAAAAGACCAACTTCTGAACACCAGTCAAGCCTTGTGTGCCTGGTCTGTGCTTAACATGCCTTGTTTTCATTTTGGCAGGATATGTTTTGTTTGCAGTGAAAATGGGGCATTATCAACTACAAGTCCTCAGCTAAAAAGCAACTCTACCAAGGATGCCAACCTCATCTAAGGGGCAGGATAAAAGTCACAAAAGAAAATTAATTCACTCATTTGTAAAGTCACTTAAAGGGGATGTCAGGATGCAAAGGCTGTGGTTCACAATAGGAAGGAAGGATGAGGTGAGGGAGACGTAGGACAAAATTTATTACTGGAGCAATCCTCTCCCTGGGCTAATTTATCTGATACAAGGAAAAGTATGTGTCACATAACCTAGTGCTGACAAGATTTAACTCAGCCCATAAACTGCAGAGAAAGGGTCAGGATGAGGACACAGAGGCACCTAAAATACCCAGTAACCTTCCCTAAATACTCAGCTGAACTGATTCTCTCTCATCTTCCACATGGTGTGTGCCACACCAGTCTCCAGCCGTCTGGCACCAAGGATGCTGATGTGCACTTCTCCTGCCATCCTGGCCAAGAGCCCTGAACAGCAGCAGCTGCCACAGGGATGTCTCTTCTTACCCATTGATCATTTTCCTAAATGCTTGAGATTACTGCAGTTGTTGTATTCAGCACAGCTCCAGGGTGGAGGCTGGGTGGTTCATCCCAAGACAACCAGGCTTCCCAGGAAATCAGTCTGCGGGTCACTTCTGAGAAAAGGATCCAAAATCAGGAGTGGTAGACAGGATGTTTAACCAGCAGATGCAACCTTGAGCACAAAATTTTCCTTTTTTTTCTTTTTTTTTTTTTTTCGTGGAGCTTCACTTAGAGCCAATTCTGCCTCAAGCCAATATTTCAAAACAGAATACAAATATAGGTAAAAAATTAGATACAGTGCTTGAAGTGTTTGTGGACAGAAATATTTTTTTTTAGGAGAGTGATTCAAATTGGCCTGAAGAAAGAGAGTGGCATCAAGAGAATGTGATATTACTGTTCAGTTGACTTCTCTGTTCTTCCAGCAGGTATATCTAATGTCAGGACTAACTGCTGGAGATGCAATTCAAAGCAGGATGGCAAGGTGGAAATAGGGGTCATATGATGACCTTGTAAGTAAAGAAAACAGAGTGTAATTTCAGTCCACACACAAAAAAAAAAAAAAGAAAAAAAAGAAATGCAAATACAGAAGGACAACAAAAGGACTTCATCCTGCATTCAAGTTGACATTTACAAGATCTACCACAGAAATTAAAGCATTTTACAAAGTTCCCAGCTAATGACATCAGAGAGGAGTGCGACCTTCACAAACCCAAACAAAAGCAAGCCTAAATAAAACAGCCAATTTCTACTTTGTTTTGAACCTGAAAGTAAAAAGGAGGGGGAAAAAATTTATTCAACCCCAAATAGGGGAAAAAGTTAGGTAACATCTTCTATTTTAAATAATGTTTCTCTAGGCAAATACAATTGGCTTTAACAGGCAAGAGCAGAGAAATCTGTCTTCTGCATTTTGGCCACTGTGCATTTGATGAAGTACCAAGGAATGTCTGATTAATGCCACAAATCTGCTTTCTGAAAATCAGAAATAATGTCATCTAGTTACATGTAAAAGTAAAAATAAATTAAAAAACCACAACAGAGTTAAATAGCTAAACACACCATGAAAAGCTGCACCTTTTGCCCACGCTTGTTTTACCAAAGAAGACTTTTGTTTGTATCTTTCTGAAATATCTTGCAATTCATCTACAGCAGCATGGCTGAAATTTTTAAATGAAATGTCACAGTCACCAAAAAATACCACAATCAAATACAATTTTATGCTTGTCCTTTATCTTTTTCTTGTCTACTTTTTATTGTTACAAAGCTTACATATGATCAGCCCCTTCATGTCATCTGCCTTTGTTCCAAAACCACAGGATTTCCAAAACCTCTCCCACTGCTCCCCTCCCCAGCTCCTTGCTCCTTTATTCCCCAGAATTCCCCACACAGAAGCTGAGCAGCCACCTGTGGGTGTTCTGCCAATGTCTGCACTAGCAAAAAGTTGCATTTTTAGCTGGAATGCAGACACAGAATTTATCTGGGGGGCTTGGTGTGTTTATGAGATGCTGCTCAGCTTTTTGTCCTGTTCTACAAGGGAACAGCAACCACCACTTTCTGCTCCAATATCAGAGGGCTGCTCATCCAGAGCATCCTCCCTCTACACAGAGAATAAAGTTCCTACTGACTGAATAAAGTTCCTACTGGCCAGCTCTACACAGAGAATAAAGTTCCTACTGACATGAAATACTGGGCAGGAAAAGGAATAGGATTCCTTCCCCTGATTCTTGAAATATTTTTCCTGCTGCCTTCCTGAAAAAAGGAGAAACTTTACACAGTAAGTCCAAGATCTATTGTGTTTTGTGCTGTGAGATGTGTTTTAACTAAGCACAATGAAAAGCAAAATCTCCATTACTACAGTGAAAGTTCAGTCTATGTTTTAAATGAGAGTTGCCTGCACATGGGTCATAAAATAAGATAATTAATAGCATTTTAGCCCCTCAACTCTTCATTACTTTGGATTTATGCCCGATACTAAACCAGGAAACGAAAACCCAACAGGAAGAGAGGAGGAAAACCTTGGAAAAACTAAAGATCTGCCTCCACTGCCAGATGGTTTAACAGCAGCAGCACTAAAAAAATATTTAATGACAGTAGGATCTGAAACAAAGATACAAATACCAGAACATAAGGCTTTTAAAGCAACTGCTTAACAAGTTCATAGAGGGATTAATAAGACACTTCTGCTCATGCTAGCTGAAATTCTCTCAGTGTCCTACAAGCTTCTCCCAGTCCTCAGGGTGCATTATTTGATGGGAATCTCAGTCTTCAATACATTTACCATCAATGCTCTCCTGCAAGGCAGGAAAACATCCTTCCCTTTTCCCAAGGAGATGGGGAATTTGAGGGCCCTTTCTGGGCTCACAGAGGAAGCAGAAATCTGCTGCCCCAGTAAGTCCACCAGCCATGAGCTCATCTGGCCTCATTTCAATGCTCCTCAGATGCTGCTGAATGGTTCCTTGTTGAAAAACTTTTGCTCTTTTACCTACAGTGAGGTCTCAAATTCCACACCTCGACTGGCTGGACATCTGTACACCATGTGCAGTCAGAATTATCCACTGTCTTTCTAACTGCTGGAAGCTTTTATCAGAGTTGTGCTTTCACCTTCTCCCAGGCCTCACAACCTCATTTCTGTTTCTATTTAACATTCATTTGCTTTAGCAAATAAAAGCTGCTTGGTTTGCCCTTCCTGAGTTAGCACGTTTGCAACCCCCTTCCAGCCTCTGCGAGGGATTTTGGGTTCTTCAGGGATCTCATCCCACCACCCATATTCCCTAAGTGACTTAAATCTTCTCTGCACCAAAATAATTAGCTATTCTCCTACCTTTTCCAAGCTCAAGGAATCTCAGGCAGCCCTCATTAGTTTAACTCTTATCAGAGTACACAAGGTGACATTATCAAAATTATTTCCTGAATCCTTCATACTCTTATTAACAGGTCAGCAAAAGCTTCTGGATGGAAAGAGTTTAGGTACCACTATATTATTGACATTTTAGTTTTGCCAAGTCTTTTTTTTTTTTTTCCTGGCTACCCAAGAACATAGATGTATGCAAAATACATTGCACAATTTTTTTAAAGTCTGTAAAGGGTGGGCTGCTCAGTTTCTCATGTGTGGGGGGGTACTGATCAACAAGCAAGTGTTGCCAAAAAAACCAAACAACAGATATAAAAAGGAAAACCAGCAAGGACCATTTTGAAACACCCAGCTTCCAAAAGAGGTCATCTTTTAGATTAATATCTGGATCTCAGGATAATCTACAGCCAAGTTGCAAAGACACAAACACCACCAGCTGGGTTAAGGATGTACCACAGCATTACTGGATGGTATCTTTCATCTTAAAGATACTAAAATGTCAACATCCTGAAGGAGGTTGATTTTCATTTCATGTTGCTCCAGTCCTGCTGTCCTCTCCTTGCTCATCTTTACCTTCTCCAGAGATAAATTCAAAAGGGGACTAATAGTGGGACTGAGAATAATGCTGAATGTGGCAGACATTCAGTTTCCAAGCACAAATCTCAGACATCTTCAGTGTTTTGTAAATCCCCCAAAGCAAAACCCAACTCACATGAACTTCCCTACACCAGGTTCTCTGCTCAAAACCACTTCCTTCTGTCCCACCCCAAAGCAAGCTCCTAAACTTTAATTTTAACCTCTTTCTAAAGCAAGCAAACATTACAAACAGCAGAAAAATCATCTGCAAAATTATCTAGTCCTCCAGCTGCTAAGGATTCATAACCACCTTCCCCTTGGTTTGCAGCCTGATTCAAGCAGTGAGCTTCAAATCAGAGAAATTAATCTCCTGCCACTAAGGAATGTTAAAGCAAACCAGCTGCCACCCCTCCTGCCCCAGGGCAGCTGCTGAATTAGCTACAAAACTTCAATTCCCTATTTAAGTTGGAAGTCCAGAGGCTTTTTTCAAAAGTGCTGCAAGGAACTGCTGTATTTCCATCATCTCCATCCTGCCCATGCCCAAGATGCCAGGCAGGTTCATGAGAACCAGGAATCTGACAGTCCTGCCTAGCAGAGCCACAGCTTGCTTTAGCAGGCACTTCACAGACATCCAAAAAAGCCACAGCAATTTCAGCTAGCAAGTTCTATTTGGATTAAAAATAAACCCATGTTCATTCCTAATTCATTTTAATCCCAACTAGATCTCAAGCTGCCTAGGCAAACTCTAAATGCAATGTTGATTTTCTTTCTCCTGAATGAAAAAAGGAGTCTGATAAGGAGAAAAAAAATATCCATTTTCATCATGAGGCAACTTAAAGTTAATTTAACAATATTTCAGGATGACTGCACATGGATTCTCACAGCACCAACTATACAAGCTACATTCCCTTTACAGTCTTATGCTGCACCTTGGGATCTGCTCATTGTAGTCTCCTAAAATTGGTTTGGGAGCCTTGCTTGCATGGTTTTTTTTTTTCTGTTTGTCCTAATTTTACTTGAAAAATTATCCCACATTGCTTCCAAGTGCAATCAGTACTTCTGATAAGATCAGCAGGTGCTTTGCTATATAGTGACCATTGCTTTAATTTTCTTTTAAGACCTAAACTTCCCTCTCTTCCTAATTAGTTCAGCACCAGGATTTTTTTTTGTTCTCCTGGAGGAAGGAGAACTCCTGGTAGCTCTGTGTCCTGCATTAGGGTGCACGTGGACATCTCTCTACGTGCTGCTTCATTGCATCTACAGCTACTCTGATCTCCAGCTTAGGAGAGAGCTTTATTTAGAAATATGAATAATCTGAATCACAGTCACCATATTTGCCTTCCTGTTTTTTTAGAATCGTGTACAACACCTTTAGGAGCTGACGTACAACAAAGAAAATGAACTTGAAAGAAGATGGTCCCATCTATGCAATAAAAGAGTTTTTATTTGAGGATATTCATTTCCTCTTGCATTAGTGGCACAGGGATAGAAGAAGAAATCTGCCAGCAATCAGCAACAGAGCTGGGGGGAGGAAGAGTCTAATTTGAATCCTCCAGGGAAATTTAGCTAGACAAATTAAACATCCCAATTTAGATCTTAGCTAGTTAACACTGCATGAAAGGGCAACAAGAATAAAGTTTTGAGTTTAAAGGTGCCCCAAGCCCATCACTTCCTACTCCTCCTATGCCTTCTACTTCCAAACTGAGGCTTTTGTTCACCTGTGTTTACCACCCTACCTTTAAAAGCAATTTCTGCCCCATCCTGTGCTTTCCCATGTACTGCTCACCAGACCTGACAGAACTACACTTTAAAAATCAAAGCCATTGTTGGGTTATTTGTCTGCACCAAATCTTCCAATCTTATCCAACAAACTTCCTTTTGTTTTAATTTTTCTCATTTTGGAATGTAGGACAACTTTATCCCAGGGCTGGAGAACCTGCAGACAGGCTGAGGATTTGGTGTTGGTCAAGGATTTGGTTGGAGAAGGCTGCAAGGAGACCTTAGAGCCCCTTCCAGTGCCTGAGTGAGAAAAAGTGGAGTGGCTTTAAACTGGAAGTGGGGAGATTTAGGTCAGATTTTAGGAAGGAATTCTTCACTATAAAGAATTCACTATAAGCTGGTGACAGTGCAATGGATTTCACCAGAGGGGAAGAGAATTATTCAGATACTGAAATGATGTGCAGGGAGACCTGAAGCCCTGGCAACAATCCCACCACTACATGTACTAAAAGTACAAAAAGACATTCTGGTTAGCAGGGATTTTTTTTTTTTCCAGTCATCTTTAATTATCTACCCAAAGTGCTAGCAACTTGTAAGCACTGGCAGAATCTCTCAAAGGAGAAATTTCAGCAGGATAACTGGAATTGTACTCTATGAGGATGACACTTTCATTCCTGTCAACAGCCCCCTCATATACTACTTAAAGATTTAAGTTTTCTTTGGAATTTACTCACAGGTTGGTGGAAAAGGTGGAATTTACTGGGGAGGTTTGTGGCCCTCCCCTGGGAAACAGTATTGAGATTACTTCAGGAAATGCAAATAGATCTGAAACCAAGAAGAAAGAAAGTGCACCCAAAAATTACAGTAGTCAATCTTGGGTTAGCAAGAAATCAAGAAGTTTAACTCCTGAAAGAATGAAGATTTTAATATATTTTCTGTCTTGATTAAAGCTTATCACCTAAGTGATTGCAGCAAGGTGAAAGCTGGTTTACATATTGATCAAGTGTTAAAGCTAATTAACAAAATCCCCAATTTTCAGGGCAGTTCTAAGTACCAGTTCCTTGATGTCATGGCTCAGTGCATGGGGTTTAACACCATCAAGAGCCTGAGAAAACTGCCAGGAGTTATTGCAGAGCTGGAGCCTGAAACCAGAAGCTGGGCAAAGGAGTTGGCCACAGACAAATGAGCTAATTGAACATGTTTTGTGGATCCTTCTTACTGAAGAGCCAGAGATTCAGAGTGTGCTGGCAAATAAAAGAACATCTGCCTGATAACACCCATTCCATGTGTGAGTTACAAGTTTGAGAGCAATTACACAGCATTTTTGTTTCAAATCCAAATCAGATGTTTAAACCATTCTGTGATTGCACAATTATCTTGTTTTACAAGGCAACCCAAACATCACTTAACAAGATTTGAGTATCACTGTGTATTTTTGATTTAGTAATAAAAATCCAGGAGCCATGCCCCAAAATCCTATGGGGAGAAGTAATGGAAAAGGCACTGGAGAAGGCAGTGGTGAGAACAACCTTGTTGGATTGATCCCACTCCTAAATTTAAAGGGAACAGTGATGCTCCCAGCTCTTCTGCTTCATTATTGCAGGATTATTGGTCATGCAGTAGCTGCTGATGAAGCAGAGTCACAAAGGGAAGCCAAGGCAGCTCATTGCTACCAATTACCCCCAAATTCTCATCTGGTGAGGCCAAGGAAAGGGGCAGAAGGGCTCAGTCCCCCATGGCACAACACAAATCCAACCAGCAGAAGCTGCTGCAGTGAAAGCTGTCCTTGATCTTTGGTCCAGACTGGGACTGTCATTTGAAAATCTGGTGAAGCCACGCAGTGAATTCTCACAGAAAGTTGAGATAATCAGAGGCACAAAACCATTAGCCCTCTCTTTGGGTATTTGGAGACTTCCCAGGACCAATTTCAGCAACAAGCTGAGAGCAAGAAAGGGATCTAAGCAGGAGTGGGTCCCTGACATACTTGGTCAACTGCAATATAGCCCAGAGTTTTCTTATTTGGATTTTATCCAAATGTAAAATTGGGAAGGAGAATAAGCCAGATGCTGCCTTGGAGAGCATAGAGGCTGAGTAGACATAAACATAATTCTGTTACTCAGGAATTAATTCTCACCAAAACATATTTCTGCCACACTGAAATTGTAATATTCAGCTTCCAAATCCACAAAACTCATTCCAAGAGCATTCAGTACAAATAACACCCTTAAAAAAGCTTTGATTTATCACGTCTCATTTCTATAACCTCTTCCTACAGTCTAAAGCTAATTTAGTGTTTTCTAACATAAGATTCCCAATGTTACTGTACTGAATTAAGCAAGAAACGTGCGAAGTTGAGGCCAACTCAACTCCTAAAGCAGTGTTTTGAAGGCACAAAGAACCCATTAACACCTTCCATTTTTCACTCCAGGAGCCCGAATCATGGGAGCAGTCATGACCTTCCCTTGCAGAACAATGCCAGGGCTCCAGAAGTTCACCTTTCAAGGTGACCATCATCACACTCTTCTAGTCTCTAGCAAGATATTTGAAGACCAGGGTGGGGGTGTTTCTTAAGACATTATGAAACACATCATCTCTGCTATATAATTTCCACTCTCAGCACCCAATTACTCAGCTCTTCCACTCCCTTGACCACCTATCTTTTGTTTTCCTGATATCCAAGAGCTGGCAAACCAGAACTCTGAAGAGCATCACCAAGCCAGTCACACTTGCAGGCCAGACTTCAGAGTGCATCTGTAAAAATCTTTGCAGAGCAGAAGGATCACCACTAAATCTGGCAACAGTTCACCTCTCATTACTTGACAGCACATGGTGGGAGACAAGTAGGGCTGCTGCCTGGAAAATGGGGCAGAAATGAAGGAGTGCAGACATTTGGAGAACAATGACAACCTCAAACATCAGAAGATGATTACAGATGAAAATAGTTACTTGCTCATTTGTCTACCATTAATACTCTTTGTGAAGAGCCATTACTCTGTCTAGGTTTATGAAGAGAAAAAAATAGCTTTAATGGAAGTAAAATAACTTCATCATTCCTCCACATTTAGGAGACTGGAAGTCCAAGGAATAGAGGGCAATATGTACTGTGTTTCCTTTTGGTTTGCTCTTGAGAATATTTCCAGACCTCCTTTCTCCAAGGACTAAAAAGACACCCCAGGAAACCATCCTGCACTGGTACAAGGACAGCCCTGATGGCTGAAAGGTCATCCAGAGCTCTAACTTTTAACACCCTGATCTCTTGGACTTCCAACAGAGTCTATGAGTATCCATATTTTGCAAACTCATTCTCTCCAGAGTCATCTTTTCTTGACCCTGTTTCTCTGACTTACCCAGCTAGCTTTGTGACTAAACAATTTGGGTAAACCTTGCAAATCAACAGGATTAAACAGTGTGTGTTGGGTGCTCTACAGACAGAATTCATTTGCCAGATCCCCAGTGCCCTGATTTTAATCAGGAGTAATAATAAAGCCAGCAGTATTGCCAATCCAATCAGCAAGTCCAAATAAAAAAAAAAACCCACAATGTAAATGCAGTTCAAAAGCCACCCTTTCAGTGTGCAAAGCAGAAGTGCAATGAAAAATACCTCCTTTTTTCTCCCTCACTCCAAAGGTCCCTAATGAACACAAAAGGCACAGCAGAGAAGCTGCATATCAAAGCTCAGTTGTCCCTTGAAATCCAACTTTAATTATTAATATACGTGATGTGCTGAGCAAAGAAAACACGATTCAGGTCTTGCAAGCTTACATGTCAAAATGGTGTGTTGGAAAGCTACATCCCTTAGAACCAAGTGGATTGCCTTTTTGAGAGGTTTCTTCTAATTTCTAATAAATTAGAAGAATTGTATTATTAAATTTACAATAATAATTTTATTATTAAATGTATTATTCTAATAAACTCAGAAGCTGCTTATCTAAGTGGGGTGTTTTTCTAGCCTCCACTGAAAAATTATTGCAAAACTTGACACTCTTTTTCCAAGAAATTGTTGGGAACAGCAGCCTCTGTGTTCCATTTGCAGAGGAGCAAGGTACAGAGCTTGGAGCACTGGAAAAAGTCACTGGAAAAGAGTCACAAGGGTGGGGCAGGATGATTAATGGGCACTTCTGACTCTCTGGCATGGACTGCTACCAAGAGCTTCTCCAGCTCCCCCCACCTCCAGTGCCTTCCCATGGCAGCACTTCCTGGAACCAAAGAGGCAAAAATTGAGGAGTGTGCACATTACAGCTCCAGGACTTGGCCCTATTTTAGTAGGAGCTATGCTAAATATTGCAGTTATTAATGTCCTGTTTGCTGCAATCATTTGGTACATGCAAATCAGCTGGTTGAGGGCTCAAGCCATTACCTCCTGGTGGGGATAGACTCCCAAATTTTATTTGGAAAGGGGTTTTCCAGAGGCAGCAATTTCACACTGAGAAATTCCTTGTCTTCTTAACAGCAAGACATCAGCCCCACAGGCAGATTTTAATGAGGGCAATGGCTAAAATAAGAAACACATCAACTTGATTGCCAAATTCCTACAGGAAGAAGCAGAGGAGGGAATGAGCAGGATGGACCTCACCTCCCTAAGCCCATGTGCTCCTCAACCTGAGCTATTACCTGCCTGTTTTCTGTTGATATCTGAACTATTGAATAACATTACTGTGGCTTTTGCACAGCCAGAAAGAAAACCTGGTTCATGCCAACCTCTTTTCAAGGAGAAATTTCCCCATGAAGCTGCTCCTGGTTTCATGGCCACAATAACCCTAATTTCTTCTAATTTCTTCAATGTAAAGCAACCCCTCAGAAGCAACATGTAAAGGTCTTGGGCCAAATTTGGGTAGCTTGATTGTAATTGTAGAGACATTTGTCACTGTGTTATTTGGCTTGGTTTCCTTCCTCATCAGGCACCACATCTCCAAGCTTTTAAAAAAAAAATTAAAAAAAGGATGCCTTTCTTCAAGCCTCACCTTCCACTTGTTGTTTGTGAGGGTTCTACCCAGCATGAGTCCACAGATTGTGAATTCCCTTTGTCTCCCCATCAAATTTATATCATAGACTCAAAGAGCATGGCCAAGTAAGGACAGTTCTTTGAAAATTCATTAGTCAGGCCTTAATAAAATCTCCCCAAATAGCAGAGATAGCAGCAGGATTTTTAAAAATCCATGGTTGAAAGTAACATGGGCCAGGAAGAGACTCACATCTCACTACAACAGGAGATGCTCCAACACCATCACAAGTACCATCTTTTAGATGACATTTTGAATATACACAAAAATGGTTCAGAATCACTGATAAGAGCTAAAAGGAGTTTGAATTAATGACAAAATAATAACTGTAATGCCTTCTTGAGGTTTTTTTTTTTTATTATTGGAAACTGCATGCTCACCTACATCATTGTTACTTTAGCTGGATAGGTTGTTCTAGACAACTAAGCAGCTGCTGTAAAATAACCACTGCTAATACCTTAATTATAGTGATAGCATCATTAACTTGTGCTCTCTCAATCTGTTGCCTCCACCTGTTATTGTTAATTTTATATTTAGCTCAACTGTAATATCTGGGAAAAAAAACCCTACCTTCTTGTTATGAAGTTGTACATTGCTCAGCAAAAGAGGGACCAGATCATGACCAGGACCTTTATACACTACCAAAAGAGGACAACAGCATTTTTAAAGTTCTCAGCTTTCTCTGCTGTTACTAGCATGGGATTTAAGGCCCAAGGAACACCAGCCTGGAGGTTAATTCATCTTCATAATGAGAGAAGCAAAGAAGTTCATAAACACTTCATAAAGCCCATGGACACTGATGAAAAGCAGAATATACATCAAATAAAAAAATGTTGCTCAGGATGCCAGCTGCTTAGCAGGTAGGCACTGCCTGTTTGAACAGATTTATTTTTTTTACTGATGTTAGTTTAATGAAGCAACTTTTCCTAGCTGTTAAAAGAAAAATCAGCCTGTTCCCTCTCTCATTACCATTGCCTGGGGATCACTGAAGTGGGTGCTGTTTTGAACCACTGAGTCACAGCAGGAAGCCAACACACAAGCCATGGGTTGATTGAAAGTCTGAGATATGCTTTGGATCAGCTCCAGAACCATGGGTGATGGTTTTAGGATCAGTGACAGGCTGCCTAAAGCTGAAAAAAATTCTCACACAACCCCAACCCAAGTCCCTGACATCTCACTTTTGAGCTTATTCATAAAAACAAGTAAAGTTTCTGAGATTCTCTCCAGACAACAAAGTACTTCACCTTTTTCCCCAGACAACAAAAAGACTTCAATTACTCTTTACACTGATAGACTCTTTCAGGGCATATTTGTAAATGGCCCAGGGAACAATAATTAAGCACTCAACTTGATGAACAGCAGCACTTTTTTGAAGCCAGTCATTAAAAGTAAGGACAGAGCTACCTGGCTCATTGTTACAAGATCTATTAGAATAAAAACATGAAATAGTAACCCTGGAGGAGAAATCATTCTTCATAAAATATGAGATGGTTACGTTTGGTTTCCCCACAGATTTTCTTTCCTGGCTTCAAATTTCTTTGGGAGGAAGAAGGCATCTCATTGCTGCACTTGATCTTTTAAAAGACCAATGCTAAATCACCAAATGTGATTTAACTAAAGAAAAGACATTTCAAGGAAGAGTGACCTCTATATCCTTCCTGGATATAAAGATTCAGAAAAAAAAACATCTGGGTCACAGTTTCTTGGAGTGTCCAATTAAAACAATATTACCTGAAGTATTAAGATGTCATGCAGTCACAACAAAGGGGTATTATTCATAAAACATTTTTGCTTTTGTAATTCCAATTTTCATTAGTCAAAATTTTACTCATTTATAAGAACTATATGCATTCATTAACCCACACAAGTTCTCCAAGACATTTCAAGACCTTTCATGCTGTCATGCTTCAACCAAAAAAACACAACCTACGATGCTTCAGTTTTGAGAAGAAGTTGGCTGAAACAGGAAAAGCAGTATTTTAGTCTCTTATAAGCTGATTCCTTCATCAGTCTGCTATAGAACAGATTGAAGAAAAGTATCTTTAGATGAGCTTCATGAAAAGTTCTATTTTTTTTTTGTATGACCTTGGTTAGGTTAACAGAAAGACTCTACTGACTTCCACCTACCAGGGTGTTCCTACAGGGAACATCAAAAGAAGCTTTATTATTATTATTATTATTATTTTAAAATCTCAGCTCTTTTTGTGTAACAGAGTGACTTCAGTGGCATCCAAAATCTCTTTTCAATTACAAAATCAAACCAATTCAGCAAAAGAAAAATAATTTGTCAAGAGGTCAACTTCCTCACTAAAGGGACAGTTACAGCCTGGTCTCTTCCCAAAGCAGATGATGGAAAGGTTGGAGAGTTTTTGGATTACACTGAAGACATGAGAAGTAAAGAAGGCCTGATCTGGACACACATTTCAGGTGTTTTTCATTTTATGGTGTCATTAATCTAGGGAGAAAAGGAGGGCTGAGGGAGGAGGAACTGTATTTTACTTTGGACAGGTTTGCTCTTGAGATTCTCATTTATCCCACACTGCATTTTATTCAATCCAAAGCACTCTGACTAAATACTTGAATATTTAACAGTGCTGCAGCACCAATAAAAACAGAACTATTTTTCTGAAATTGGCAGAACTTTGAAAGGTCGTGGGCAACATATCACAACCCAGAAGTCTTATTTTCAAAGTAGTCCAGTTCCCATACCCCAGATGACTTCCCAAATGATTTGTGTGTTTCACTTCTGAAAAATCAAGCTACAGTAGCTACTTATTCTTCAGGAAGGTGTTCAAATTACCATAAAAATAGGTACCCTTTGATGGGAAGGCTGAAACCCTGCATAAACTGGCACATAGGAGTTACAAAAATAGCTAGGATTGGGAAATATAGCTTAACTGTTGTCATTTTTACTGTCTCTCTATGTCTACAAGCACTGAACAATGATGTGCCTCAGTTTCTCTCATTTCTCAGATGCCATTTTAAAAAAAAATAAAATTCCTGTATTAATGTCTACAACTTATGCCCAAAAGAAGGGGCAGAGAAAACTGAGCAGCCAGCCCTGTGATTCCAGCAGCTCTGAAGCACTTTGGGTTTGCAACCCCCAAAACTGTATTCTGTATTTATTGGAGTTTTTAGTGGGAAAAGCAAAATTATCCTTGAAGCTCTAACCCTGAGTAAGCATGAAAGCTTAACAGGCAAAATACAGGTCACATAATGAGAGACTGAATGAAGGGCAAAGAAACCTTCCCGGCCAAAGGAGTTACCTGCTCCAGAAGCAGCAAAAATAACACATTTTGCCCCCAGAAGGCAGAGTTTCTGGGGCCTGTTCAATGAAAAGGCTTTTGCTTGTTCAGCATAGTACTTTTCCTTTTATTTGTTTCCCTTAGACCTTCATGATCTTTCCTGTATTCAATTGCTCAGCTCAATTTTTCATCATTCTGTGTGCCACAAAAGCACCTATTCAGGGCTTGGAGGTGCTGAAACTCCTTATCTTGAGTTTTAAGGACAGATTACTCTAACCTCACTCAGAGTGAACAGGATTTTATGCAGGGGGTGTGGATCACCAAAGTCTCTGAGGCCACCAGAGGCACAGTGTATGCCACCAGAGGAGCAGGTGTATCACAGATGATCAAAAGGTTTTCTTGGCACTTCATGCTGACTGAGATAAAATCCACATTATTTTATTGATACTCGAGGTCTCTGCCATTTCTTAGTTAGGAAACATACCTAAGAAAACCCAAACTTGCATCAGAACAATAGGGGAAGCTCCAGTGGTGGAATTTTTTTTTATAATAACAGTTTCTCTGCCTGGGTTGAGAGTTCTTGAAATCTTCTGACCAAATCCAAAGGGAAGGGTAAATCTTTCTTGCTTTGGAATAGATTCAGATGCCAAACCACAGGAGTTGCTCTGAATCTAGAGACCCAAGCCTTCTACATTTCCTTTTATTAACAGTAATTACAAAATTTAAATCGACTTCCATAGAAGAGAAAGGAAGAACAATGTTATTTCCAAGGAAATAAAGTTGCAGGACCTCATCTGTCACATATCAGAAAACTGAAGATGAGCAGAGGAAGCATCCAGGAGCTCAGGGAGACACCACCAACCTTCTGTCTCACAGATGGGGCTGATTTGGACACTGCCAGCCCCAAACAGGTCAGGCTGGCAGCAGTCCCTGGATGATTGGACTACAGTCCAGCCAAGTGTCCCCTTGAACAAGCTGCCAAACAAAACTCACACTCTGACCTACCACTTGTGCTCATCAGCTCTTTGGAGGTGAAAAATAAAATCACTGGAAGTTTGCTTTGAATTTCACTTGGTCATATTTTATTCAAGTCTGCTCCAAATTGTTTCTTCTTCACTCTTCATTCAATCAAGGGCTACAGTAGCTTATTACACTTTAAGATGAATTTCTAAAGACTCTGTATCTGCAGTGCACCTTGCCTGCCTCTTAAATCCCATCAGCTCCCTCACAGATGCTCTTTTGAATGCCAACAGAAACTAAGGTACTTACCAACTCCAGACAGAAAAAAAAAGTAAAAAAAATTAAAAAAAAAATTAAATCAAAGGCTTCATCTGGCCAGAGTGAGCTAAAGTTGGCTCAGGAGTCCTGTCAATCCATAACAAGGGCACAAAAGCTCTGTAGGGCACCTCTGAAAGAAATAAAACCATCTACCAGGGTACAAAGTTTGGCAAGATATTCCAGAAACACACAGGTTTTTTTGTTTCAACACCTCAAAAATTATCTTAAGTAAAATTAATGCATGTAAGTGAGCCAAGAGCTCTTTTTTGTTTCCACATTCCTGAACCTCATACAGACAGCACCACATGTGCACATCAGCTCCAGAGACAAACTGCCTTATGAAGTTCTTATCAAGGAGGTACACATCACTTTTCCCAGTTTCAATTCAATTCCAATCTGAATGCCTGTATGGAAACTGGAAACATTGCCTACAATGCATGGGGAGAGCCTTATCATTTACACTTTATGCTCTAAGCAGGAGTGTAACTTCAAAAATGACAAATTTTCTACTTCTCCTGAAGTATAATATGTTTTATAACATACTACATGGCTTTACAGAAGAGGACACAGGCCACTAATTTGAACCACCACATTTTACTTCTTTGTAAATAAATAATGATGAAAAATAAGATTAGAGCCCCAAAAGCCAACCTGCCTTTCTCTTACTCAGCCTCTCTAAAAGCAGCAAACATTATGGTGTCAGCTACAGGTCTCAGCCATAAGGACCTGTACAAAAGCAAGCAAGGTGCCTCTGTGGCAGAGCAAATTCCCATTTCCAGTGCCTGCTTTAACTACAGCTCAGCCACCAGCTCCAGCCAGGCTAAATCAGCTAGAAAAATAGGAACAGGCTGGGGGAAAATCCAGGCTAACATAGCTGAGAGCACAGAGCAGAGTGAAACTGTCCTCATTCTGAATTAGTTCAAACCAACCAGAAAGAAATGGTGGGAGGTGAAAAGTGACAATAAAGCCAAGGCAAAAAGGAGCCTCCAACACAAACCATGCACAGCAATCCCACAGCAACACCACAACATAGAGCCAGGACTCCCAACTCCCCTTGCTTGCCATATATATATATATATGTATATGTGTGTGTGTGTGTGTCTCAGTCCTACAACATATGGTGAAATTTTGCAAGAATACTGAGGATTTATAAAAATTATGATGCTTGAAGGTAATATAGAGGGAGCTCTCTGCAAATACCTTCTGGAGGACAGCAAAAAAATCATAGCCCTCTCAACAGCTACACAATACTATTCAAGTTGTTCCACAGATGTGGCTTTCAGATGAAAAAGTGCTTTCTAAAATGCCCACTTTCTTCCTCTTTCCAAAACACAAAGTGCTTTGGCTTCCAGAATTAGCAATAGCTCCTTGGATCCATCAGCCAGGAAATCCCTCCTGGACCTGCCCCTGCAGGAAATCCCTCCCTGGACCTCTCCTCCTCCACAGTGCCTGGGAGCTTCCCAATGGACACAGTCCTTTTTGTAGGCTCTGCCCACAGGACAGAAGGCTATTCTGTTTCCACTGCAATATTATTTATTACCTGTCACTGAAGGCCAACAGTATTTGGTACTGGATAAACATAAAGATACGTTCCTGAAGAGACAATGTAGACTGACTGGCTTTTTATGGACAGGAAGGATAAATAGATTTATTGAATATAGATGCTACCCTAAAGTAACCAAGCATTAATACAGTGAAATAAGGACAAAACAATATCAGGCAATAGCCTACACAGTTTTTACCTGTCATAAATAACAAACAAAGGCCTTTGATATGTAAAAAACTACAAGAAACACTCTTGAATACTTGAATTCATTTTAAATGGATTTGGTTTAGAGTCACTTTCAACTCCTACTGCTTTCTTAAAAGCCTCAGGTCTTGATTTTTAAACAATGAACCCTTTGTATTTTGTCATACATTCACAGTAGTAAAAAGCCAGATGTGAACTGTAAAGCCTCATTAAAGGCATCATTGGAAGGAGGTGATGGAAGCTTAGAGGACTTATGACCACGCAGGGAGGTCTGAGATTTCAGGAACTGTTCTGGAGCAGGAATATATTTTCAGAGAATAAAGCTCTCTGATGTGAAACAGCCTTTGAGCCTGCAAAGAAGCAGAGTGCTGAGAGCACTGCTGTTTGTACCAGAGCAGACACATGCTGAAAATAAACATGGTTCTCAGTCAAATAGGTCCTTTACTCCCAGTAAAATTCCAACCAAAAATGGCTTTGGCCCCAGCTAAAACCTCACCACACTGTGCACAATCTCAATTTATAGAAATTGCATTATGAGGTTGCCACCAGGGACAATGAGTGAGGCACCTTGGTGGCCCAGGAACTTGGAAGGCAGCTCTGGGGGACAAACAGAAGGATCCAGGGATGATGTATAGCATCTCCTCACCTCTCTTTTCACAAGAATCACTGCTACAAGGAATGTAAAACAAAACGTGGAATTAGTGGAGTCAGGGCTTTAAATGCTTTGCTGTGCATGATGCTTCAGGGGCTATTTTGGTGGTAATTAAAAGAATGCACTCTTAGAAATCAGTATTAAGGTCCTTGTGAGCATCTTCCTGGCTCACATGCTTAAAAAGTCAAGCCAACACATACAGAGGAAAAAAAAAGTACACTGTCAAAATTAACATTGTACATGCAGCACTGGATATGGAAGTCTTCAAATGTCTTTGTGCCTTGCAACAGTCCTGTTATTGCAGTAAAATATTATGATACTCTCTTAATTAGAGGACATAAGAAAATCAGTTGCACCTGTTTCCCTAAGTAACCCTTTTCTTTTAAATAAAGCCACCTCTACCACTTTCCCTCTGATGCACAAAGAAGAGATTGCACTACAGAGAAACTGGGAAAATTTATCAATTCAGACTTATCTCCTCTTTCAGGAATGATATAAGGGATTTAATCCAGAAAAAACATATCATTAATACCTACTTACAGGCATTCCCCTGAGCCTTCCTGTTTAGAGAACTGTATGAGTAATCATATCAAAACTCTAAGTGCCAGACAGGGAAAATGGGAGTTGCAATGCCTATGATTAAACATTAAGATAAGGTGAGAAAAAAGTTTTCATTTTCACACATGGAAGTTCACTTTTCTCTATAAAAATAAGTGTTAAATTTAGCAGCCTTCTCAGCTCCACTGTTTGACTTGTATTAGTTCCACTAACCATGATTTAAAGAGATGAAGTCCAGTCCTGTTCTTTGTGATGAACAAAAGAAAAAAAAAAAAAAAAAAGATAGTGATGAATGAGATATTTCCAACTGGTAAACAAACTGCCATGAAAAATATTAGAACCACTGTCAGTTCTGGCAGCAGCAGCAAGGCAAAGATTTCTATTCAACCTTTAGCTTTGCTCAAGCTATCTGAAGTACTTTTAATGTTTTCTTTCACTTTATAGTAGCCTGCTTGAAAGAGAAAATAATTCACTGTTCTCAACACAGAAAGAGAACAAAACTATATTACAGGATTTTTTTTTATTAATTTAAACCACTGCCTGTTAAGTTTTACACACAAAAACTGCCCTGAACTTAGGACTATCAGAAGTGACAGTGAAAAAAACTGCAAGGATTTAACTAGTGATTCAAACCCAAGGCAGGCAGGGCATATAAGACATTAAAAAAATGAAAACTCTTGCTTTCTTACCGAGATGTCATCCAGATAATTTTATTTTTAAACAAAAAATCCACCAGCTTCTTGATAGATGTGGATCAGAAACTTCATTGTCCCTCTTTTTTTTTCTTTTTTTTATTTGCAGCCTGCACAAAATACATTAATCACCATCCCCTTTCTTTACAGCATGTTACACCTTCCAGTTTGCAAGTGTTTGCATAATACTGCAAGAGCTGGCTTGAAAATACTGCAGAGGGAAGAGATCCCTGACCCAAATGACTGGATAAATTCCTCCTCTGAGACTTCCCACACAACCCAGAAAAAAAATCCGAAGCACCTGATAAAACAGAGACACATCCTTGAGTATGTGGAATAAAGGAACACTGCTGACAAAGAGAGATTTCCTACAGATAGCAGATGAAAGGGAAAGCTACTTTTGCAGGGTCGATGATCACAGGGCAGAATAACACTGAGCTACTAATTTCACCCAAGCCAGAATCATACTCAGCTAAGAAAAGGTACATTTGTTTCTGAATAAATGAAGTGTTAAGATAAGGCAACCAAAGCTTGCAATTAGCTACCAATTATAGTATCCAGTAACTAGTCAGGGCATTGTTGCTGGACTGTCCAACTGAGATTATCTGTTTATAATTGCTTTTAATCACTATTGCTTGGCAATGGGAAGTGCCAACACTGTTATTTCAGAAACTTTGGTCGAAATGATGATAATTTGCTTCCCTAGATAATCATATTCATTCAAATTTGTATGCTTGCCATATGAGAGGAGGGTCAGGCAAGAGACAAACAGGCAGAGAGCTGCACAGGTCAATTCAATTTATTTCACAGTCTCAGAGGACTTCCAAAATAGAGAAGCCTTATGGAAGGGGAACATGTCAGCCACATGGGTCTGAAGCTAAATATATTATAGGTACAGAAAAGAAGATACAAAAAACTAAATTATGAAGCACAAAAGATTAATAGTTCTGATCACTGCCAGGCACTTGATCAATTTTCTCCAACTGACAAGATGGAAAAAATGAAGAGCAAAAAAAACCTCACAAACTAAACCAGAAAATAATTAAAGGAGAAGTAAAATGCAAAGACAGACCCTGTTGCAGATAACAAAAGGGAAGAAACACTCAGAAGTTAAGGAAACTCTAGATTAAGGCCCATCCAAGTCCTCAGGGTAGGTTTTCCACTTAAATGAATTGCTCAAGATTTGGTTTTTGCTGGAGCTTCATGAGGATTTTTTCTAATTCTCAACTGGTTTTGCTCAAAACAAGATCTAGTTTATTACTTCCTCTTTTTTGAGATTTACAACTCTAAATCTGCCTCTCCACAGAAACTGGAATTCCAGTTATTCCAGCCCCATTATTTTATTGGACCCCTAGGTATGTATTTTTGAGCAGGCAAGTTAATTCACCAATTGTTTTGATGTTTTAATGAGAAAGTCTGCAGCTCCCTGAAGGATTAACTGCAGCTGGGAGAACAGGGATATCATGTTTTCTGTTTGGGTGACAAGAAGTTCCTGCTACATCTCTTGTCTACCATGTACCACGCTGCCATCCTGTCAGGCAACCTGCTCATCTGCACATCAGCTGGGGCTGCCAGCTCTGCTCTGCCTCCCAGCTTCAGTGACAGAGGATTCATCTGCATAGCTTACCCCCTTTTTTATTGCTCTCATCTTTTACATGTTGACTGCTCTAAGAAGATTTTATCACACCTTTTTTTTTTTTTTTTCTTTTTTCACTTTTCCACCCCAGTGTTGCCATTTCCCTCACTCACATCCACAGCCTTGTGAAACCACCAGTCCAGATAGATGGTATTTGGAGCTCAAACTCAGTGCTGTTTCTTCTACTGACTCCTCCTTCTCTGCAACACCACACATATATTTTCTATTTTCTTGCCCTACCTTACTTAAAAGGTCTCCAGCAGATCAGTCCCATCAATCAAGGTGTCAGGCTTCATTACTCATATGATAAAAAGGAAAGCAATCCTCTCTCCTTGCTTCTTGTCTTACACTGTCTCTCACCTTGTAGGACCAGTCAGGGACACAACTCTAGCTGAAAAAAAAACCTAAATCATTGCTTCTACCTTCAAAAAAGCCCTCTAGCAGCATACTGTGTTACTAAGGAGCTCAACAACTAGCTCATGGATGTAACAAAACCACAACCTAGAAACATTAATACTTCAAATTCCCATTGGTTTTCTACTTCTCTAGTAGTGTTTATTATCATTTACATTTTAGGTGTATTTCTCAACTGGGATAAAAAAAAAAGCTCCTTTGTATTTGCACCACTCTGAGGACTTCATCCATAACTGAAGTCCACAGTAATCTGTCAAAATAAAATACTATAAAAAGGCTGAAATACTTTTTTTCCTCACAAGTTAATCAAGAAACAAATCTACCTTGTTGAAGCTGTAATTTCAACATAAGCAGATGACCCCAAGAAATCCTCCTATTCCTTCTACTCCTGTCCTCCAACCAAATTTTCTGGGTTTGGCACTACTGCTTGGTGATTATATTCATTTTCTGGTGAACCATCTCAACCCTTCTCCAATAGCATTCTCTGAGGAATAGTGTATTTGCTTATGCTGATGTGGTTTTATTACACTTAGCAATATTTTTCAGTTATCTGATGTTACTAAATACAGACTAGATGGAGTGTGCTGGGCAGGTAGTGTGCATTAACCTCACTGCCAGAAAGAGGAAGAATTTCTTGTTGGAAGCATCAGGTGAAAGTGCCCTCGAGGCCCTGAAATCATGACTGGTGCTCTTAATATTTGCAAAAATATGAGTAAAAATACACACTAATTTCATTTCCCAGAGCTGCTTTGCCCAATAGGAACCATCTGCTGCTATTCATTGACTCCTATAAACCCTGATCCAAAGTTCATGGAGCCAGTGGCAATCATCCATCCTTTGTCTGCAATGGTCTTTGCACTAATCTGAAGCAGAAGATGAAATAAAGGATGTTAAAATGAGCTTTAACAACCTATAAAATTCCTCTGTTAAGCACTTTATGGCAAGCTATTATCACTGCACTTTAGATTCCTACAATGAGTTACTTTCTTAATAGCCTCCTGAGGGCATCCTAGAGGAGAGTCAATGGTTGAAAATTACACAGCAAACAAGAGATAGCTCCGAGTTGGCATCTGATATTCAGCAGCAGAGATGCAAATGGATTGTCTTGGGCTCTGCATCCTGAGATGCTTTCAGTAACAAGCCTGAACCAAAGTCAGAGAAGAATCAGCAAAGTTCCTCTCAGCCTCAGGTACCACCTGAATATTTCTGTCCTCTGAAAGTCTGTACTTGAGGCATTTAAATTACAGCAGATATAGCTGGCACAGAGCAACAGATTTGCACAAGGAGTAGGAGTAAAAACCCTGTGTTCTGGCCAGCACACCGTTACTCATCAGGCAGAGGCAATGGAAGTAAGGATGGAGTGAATCATCTAAGCTGCTCTCTAGGAAAACACAGGAATGTTCTGCACAGGCCATAACAACAACATATGTTATGCCAGGTCTTCTAGATGGACTTGGAGGTTAAGGGTTTTATCTGTAAGTAAATGTTAAAACTCACCAGCCAGAAAGCTCTTGTATGCCTTGAAGGGAGCAGACATTGATCAAAGCTCAGTCAGAGTTACAGACTCTTCAGAACATCACATTTTCACCAAGGAAATTTTGCCATTATTAGGGCAGACCATCCATCTGGAGTCAGATCTGCTCTCCTACAAAGATTACACTGGAAGTTCAACTGAAAGGCAGGTTGGTACCAGTACCAGCCACTATTTATTGCAGTTCTGGCTCATGTTTTGTAAATGGTAACCAGTGAGGAGATGCAGCATTATGAAGTGGAAGAAGAAATAGGATGACACTGCAATGTGCATAGATAGCTACTTGTCCTTAAATTTGGGGGAATTTACAGATGAAGTGCAACAAATGCTTACATGCAAAACATCTATTTTTTTTTCTTTAAATAATGCCAGCCACAAAGGTACATTTCTCTTTCAAGAACCTTCCAGAAAGTGTATTAAGCATAATGTTATTTGCTTCCAGAAATCTTTCCAGGACTCCCCTTTCTCATCCTATGTATCAGTTGTCAAACACCTCATTACAAGATAAGCTCAACTTCATTTCACAAATTGAGGAACAGCTGAATTAATCCAGAGCCCTGGGTAACAAACTGTAGTAAAAAATGGGATCTGGAGCTGCTTTTTATAATCCCATGAAAAACGTGTCTCAAAAAAGTATGACTAACTCATTTTCTCAGCAGCAACCTTTCAAACTTTAAGAAGTGAGCAATACAAAACCTAAAAATAAAAAGCAAGTGGTTATAAAACCTGGAATATTGCCAAATCTTGAGATACAAGATAAGAAAAGTAACACAAGAAAAAACATTTTTAAAAAACAGTGCAGCAGACAAATGATTTCATAGTCCACAGGAATTATTAATTTACAGAATGTTAGAAATATTTACTTGTTTAAACAAGCTACCTACTGGACAATTTTGGGTTGTCAGTGGGGTTTTTTAATACAATGCATCAGCTCAATCCCACTCCAAAATGTCACTTATTTTATTTAGGGAATAAATTGTAAACATGGTGCTCTCTTTGAAATCCTCTGCAACCCCCAGTTCTGCTACAAGAAATGCTTGAGGGGAGAACCCGTGTTTCAATTTTTATTAATGATTCCTCAAGTTGTTATAGAAACAACTATTCCTGCAATGTCTAGAGACATCAGCCTCTTTCATCTGCTCTTTCAGAGGAACTGGTTGCTGAGGTTACCTAACAATGGAGTAAGTTGTACATCCAATTCCCCCTTCACAAAGGCAGCACAAAACCAGGGCTCTGCAAGAGCACAATGCTCACTAAAGCAGCTCCTCTGCTTTATTTACCCTGTAAGAAAACACTGCTGATTTCTTCAAATACCTGTTGGCCACTGGAAGTGGAATCACTTCTTCAAAGGAGACACAAAACAAGCTTGAAGTAGGGAAAGTGAACACTTCAGTTAAAAACTTCAAATCTTATCAACACCTTAAGAACTTACAGCATTTGCTTGCTTCATTTTTAACTTTAGCAGGACACAAAGATACCTTGGGTAAGATCCTAAAGATTTACCTACACTCTACTACCTCTAGTCAGGAATAAAGCTCCTTTGGCTTTCAGGAGCAACTCCAGAGATGAGCAGAGAAACTAAGTGTATTTTTCAGACTTGTCTTTAGGACATTCTACCTGTTGTCAGCATCAAACACTATTGGGCTATTTCTTCTCTTCCAAATTTTCAAAGGGCACAAGAATTAGAGAAGAGAGCTGGTCATGCAAAAGAAATAAAGTGCTTTGTTACTGGGTCAACCTGCAAGAGCATTTGAAGAAAATGAAACTAAGCAGGGGTGAGAAATCAAGCAAGAGAGAAGGCAGCAAAGGCAAAAGAGGGAAAAGTTTGCTTTCATAATTATAAACAGATTTCAAAATGAAATCTCAGTTCACTACAGTCAAAGAGAGCTTTTCCATCAGTTTGAAGGGATCCATGACTTCACTCCAGACACTTATGAAGTGCAACCAGCTAAACCAACTACTACTTTTTTTTCATTTTACTTTAAATAATAAGAATAAAAAAAAAAAAGCAGAGGCACAGTAAATGAAAAAAATGTTTCTATCTGGCAAATCCCAGAACAGCAGCTGAATATAAATGAGGCAACAAATGACCAAAAGTGTACTAAAGAATTTTTCAGTAGGTTGGAACAAATCAAAAGTTTGTAGTCTCATTCCCAGTGATGTGAGTTTTTTTTTTCTACAACTAGGACTAGGGGGGGAAAAAAAATAACTAAAAAAAAAAAAAAAAAAAAAAAAAAAAAATCAGAGTTTGGTTGGGGTAGGTGTCTCACTGGGTGACTGAACAGTCTCAGTGGTTGACAAACAACTCCTACAGTATGGCTGTGAAGGACACACATGTTTGTGTGTTACACAGAACCACATTGCTTAGGAAGAGCCAATGTTTGTTTTGACACTGTTTATCTAAATCAAGTGCTTCATTCAGAATTTATAACTCGTGAAGGCTTTTTGCAATAAGGTCTCTACTAGTATTGTTTGGGAAAAAAATAGCTGTAAGTATACATTTTTTACTTCAGCTGGCTGACAATTTAATTTACAATGGTGTGTTATGCTTGGAATAGTTTATCACAAGTGGGATTTCTAACAGCTTTTAGACCACTACAAAGTGTTTCTGCACCTCCCTGGCCCTCACACTTGGCAAGTATGGCAGTAGTAATTCTGCACCCAACATCCATTCAGAAACATCTGCCTGGTAGAGTTTGTAGAGTTTTGTTCCAGCATGATAAACTTACAGCAGTACTGGTCCCAGTAAAAAAAGTACTGGAAGAACAGGGTGCCTCTATGCAATTAAAGGAATTGGGTTTATTTACAGTTTATTTATCCAAAGTCCTCAATTCTGTGCAGAAAGAAAGAGGTGGGTGAATTCTAAGATGAAGAAACAAATGTTTCATGCAAGACAGTTTTAGTACATTTGGTTTCAAAAAGAAAAGTAGTCTTTTCTCTCTGTAAACTTTCTCTATATGGATTATCTTGTTGCTCAGCATTTGTCCAGTCCTTAATACAAGCCACCTGCTACTTGTCACAGTGGCTAAAAACTCCACTTCAACACTAAGGAGTGTAATTCTCTATTTAGAGGTCTAAAAGATTATTTTTAAAAGCCTATTTTTCATGGAAGTGCTATAAAGAACACTCAGTAATTCCAAATACACGAGTTGCTCATCATTTCTGTGTATGTATCATTTCTGTGATTAAATCAGAAATGGCACATATGTCTAGAACTGGCAGGCTCCACTTACTGGAGGAAGGTATTAAAAAAATTAAATGCCTCAGCTTCATTATGCTATTCAGAGGGTGTTTTTGCCTCTTCCCCTTGCCAAACACAGTCTGAAATCTAGATTAATCTCATAAATCATTTCCTGTTGTAAACACCTGAACCACAGACTAGAAAGGAAATTCATCACAAGCTCTTCCCACCCATTGTAGCATCCTCCAGTTCCCTAATGGCAACATCTCAGGCTCCAAGAAGAGCATTTTCTTTAATGGTTATAGTTTAATAAAGCAGACATAATCCAGAAAAGCTTTCAAAGAAGATATCCCCTGGATAAGATCCAGGTATATTTCAGGTTTGCCCAATAAGAGAAAATTGTTTTCACTCTTACATGACAAAATGTATGATGAACCAGTCTTGCAAACCATCCCTCACCAGGATCTTACAGAGTTTTGACAGCATGCCCATAACAATTACACTCTCATCCACACTGCTGACTGATGAATACAAAGGGCTGGGAGTCCAGTGTCTCTTACTGAACTTTATTTAAACTCCAGGCAGCTATAGGATTGCCCTGGAGAGCTCCAGGAATTTCTCTCGTTTTACCTCTAGGCGTTTATCAATAGTTTTGAACCAGTAACAAGACTTTCACTGCCTTTTGCTGCTTTCTGCTCCAGACCATCAGGGACTTGGGGAATGCAGCTCTGCCAGAGCACTTGGCAAAATGGTACTGGGGCTGTTCAGCCAGCAAACAAAATCAGTGGGAGGCATGGGATCTCCAGAAGACACTGAGATATACAATAACTGAGTATCTTTCCCTGGTCCACAGGGTACAGGCTAGGTGCTCCACATAGGCTTCATAGGAGATAAACTCCTTTTTCTTAAAATAATTTCTGCTACAGAACTTCTTGCAGACTGGTTTGCAAACTCTCCAGTTTCAGTTCCATAAAGTGACTTCAGACTGGGGCCAGTAAAGCTGCTCCTGACTTCCAGTGATGGAAACAGAGGAAAATTTAGCAGGAGAGTTCACAGAAAGTTAACTGGCTGAACTTCCAGGCAGAGGATCTTTCTCCATTAGACTGTTACAGAAAACATAGAATTAAGACTAAAATGATCCCCTTGAGCACAATGTAGTCTGCAAGGCAACAGAGTGGAGACAACAGCAAGTGCTCAGCTCCAGCACCAAATCAGTTCTCACCATGATCATCCCCCAAACTAAATGCAAAAATAGCTGCCAGAGGACAGAGATTTATGCACATTTCACAGATGCTCCCCTACCCCTGCTGCATTCTCCCTTCATCCTTCCAATATTTTCTCTCCTTTTTCAATGGTCACTGCCAGGCCCTTGGGGTTTCCATGACTGCCAATGAGCCTGAGGAAGAGAAGAGGGGCTGTGGAGCATTGGGGTGGGTGACCCAAGTATCTAACTCCATTCTGGATGAAAGGAAGCCACTGGTCTGACAGACAGAGCCCCAAATGTCACAACAAATTCCTGGTTTTTGTATCAGAGTGCAGGGTGAACAATGAAGGTGGCTGCAGGGGGGCAGAAGGACAACAGAAGAGTCTGAAGTATTTATCTTTCTTGGACCTCCTCTTACAGTCCAGGACAGCCTTAAAAAACCTGCACCCACTCTGCTGCCACTCCTAGTGATAATCCCTGGAAAAATGCATAAAATTGTGTTCTAGAAGCTTCACATGCTACATTGAAGACAAGTGTTAGAAATTCCCACTAAAGTAAAACAGATGTTGGAATGCAGCTGGAACTAGGAGTTGCATCACAGCACAGCAATTATTGTGAAGGATTATTAAAAAGCATCTGGAAGACAATATTTTTAGAATTATGCTAAATTACTACATGATGAACATTAAACATTAATGTAGAGCAGAGCTGAAGGCTCAGTCTCTCATTCCTATGTCCTGTAAGATGTTTTTTTAAGCAAACAGATGATATGGGAAGATGTGTTTTGTGTTTTCTCTCAGTGCCAGACATGCAAGTGGATCTGATGGAGAAGAAAGTGTCTCACAATATTCCCTGATGGCTGCAGGCATGATCCAGAAACCAGGCCTTTAAGAGCATTTGGTTAAAACAGGAGTACTTTACAAATAAATCAAAAGCAAATCAAAGCTTTGGATAATTTTGCTTAGGATCATATTTACTAGTGCTGGGAAAAGCCTACACCACTCTTACTACAATTTCTTTGACTTATAGGACTACTGGAATTTAGAGGAAGGGGTAGCTTTGTTTTCTCTCTTTGCTTTTTTTTTTTTTTTCTTTTTAAAAAGTGATGCTGTAATTTAAATCCTGGTAACCTTGGAAACAGCCTCTCTCCTCAGATATGTCTGTGTCAATTAAAGTAATTGGGACACTCCAGTTAATGGTGTCTAGATTTCAATAACCAGGCTGGTGCTGAAGCATCAGTCCTAGAGGACTCCCAGCTGAGGAACAGATCCTCAAAAAAAACCAAGATTGTCTTAAAAAGGTTCCCCTCGGAATAGAACTTACAGAATTCCCACCTTGTAATACAGGTGGCTGGGGAAAAAAGAAATTAAGAAGCTGATAGGGATTGCTCACAGAATTTAAAAGCAGATTATTACTCCTCCTTTACTGAAAAAAGACTTATTTTTAAAAAAACAAAGGTTCACTACAATATTTTGAAAGTCACACAGCCACTATTTAAACACCTGGTTCAATAACATCCATCACCACCTTTCTGCACTCTCAGAAAAAGGTCTTGCTAAAGTATATCTTGAGATCTACTTCATCTCCCCCCCCCAAAAGTAAGCATTAAAAAGAAATTAAAAAAACAATCATTCTTCCAGAGAGCATGCTCACTGCTAGAAAGAACACTGCTAGTTAAAAGAAACAGATATTTTAAAAATACTTGCTTATTTTTTTCTGTATAATAACTTACTGTATGACAGAAAAATGATTTTTAGTTGATGCTTTTGGTTATTACACAGATGGTAAAGTGAATAGACCATACCTAACATATGCCCTTTCCATCCCTATCAATAGCACAGAAAGATTTAAGTAATATTTGGGAAAAGCTATCTAAATGATGATGATTTGAAACTATTATCATGTATTTTAGCTGTCACACATAATACTGGCAAAGAAAAAAAAAAGGAAAAGGAAAAAAAAAAAAGGTCAACCTTAAAGAAATCTTTATTAAAGATATACTTTAAGTTTTCAAGTCTTCTCTAGAGAAGCTGTAGGCTGAAAGACCTAAAACGATCAGAAAACAGGGTATGCAGGCCTCATGTGAGATGGGTAAGTTATTCTTTGATATTGTTAATAATGGAAAAAGAAGGGGAAAAAGCAGCCAAAGCAGTGCAGTAGCTGAGTCAAGCCCCAATACACACATTGACTGCCAGAAGAGGCATAAAAAGATCAGAAAAATCACAGTCCAGAATTGGGCACTACAACTGTTGTTTCAGACCCTTTGAGATTTGAAGCTATTTATGTAAGAACTCTGTAATGGAATATGGAACAACTCTATCAACAAAATTTAAAATGAGAAGCATACACGTGTAGAGTGGAAGAGCTGCCAAACTGGAGTTGGGACAGCTCAATTCTAGAAGGCAATTTTTCAGTTTAAAGCCTACAGTAAGCAAAATCCTGAAATATTATGCCTATAAACCAGTTTGGAAATACACTGTAATACTCAGTAAAAGGGGCAAAAATAATGCAAGTTTCAACTTGCTCCAGTTTACTATGGATTACTGTTTGAATATAGAAAACACATTCTAGCCACTGAAAACACAGACAGGAAGGTTTTCTGTGACAATTTATTATAAAGCTGGTGTATGTACCCTCACTCTTAACATATAAGCAAGGGTCCAGTTCTCCTTCCACTGAAGGAAGCTGAGTTTGACATTCCCACCAATGGCACCAGAATTGGCCTACAAAGCTACAGTTGCATGCAAACAGCTGCCTGACAATCACATTGCAGAATAAACAGAAAGCAAAAATTAATTTTTGGTAATTAGTTATATAGGCTTAAGTGAGATCAGCACTGTCTATTTTTTATTTGGTGAAGATAAAAATTATCTTTGTTTTACTGCCTTCATTTACATTAATAGATGCTGAACACTGTATCTTGCTCAGAAACATTTCATATTTTAGCCTGAATGCATACACCCAATTTCACCCTGAGGCAAAGTGATTTATTGGTGGTTTATTTTACTTATTCTACATTAAAAAAAATACAGTTATATTCTCAGCAGAAAAGAATTTAAGAATGGACTAAGTCCATTCAGTTGACCATCTCTAAGAGGCCCACTAGAGTGGATCATGCCAACCAGCCCTTCCAGAAACATCAGCAGAATTAAAAATACAATAAAAACTCCTGGAAATTTTCCAAGAAAAACAAGCTTGTTTGGTTTTATATCATTCCCTGAAATAAGTGTTTTACAGAATACACATGAGCTGAAATAAAATTCTGATGAAAGGTGGAGGGGGCATCCCTGGCCTGCAGTCACCCAGGAGGGACCATCTGGAGGGGCTCTGGACCCAGAAACCAGAGGATTTTTCTTCAGTCATAGAAGTGGGACACTTTTGGGAGACAGATGTCCCCTGCACCCAGAAGCCAAGCTGGCCAGGGCTTTGGAGGTACCAAGCTGCAGAGCCAGGGACACATCATGCTCTGCAACTGAACCTCTCTTCATTTTGTTGATGAGCACAACAGGAGCTGCAAAGATCATTGCAGATTTATTCAGCACCTGCCAGAGCAGGTGTCTTCTCAAGTTATATGTGTACTCTACCCATATCAGAAAAAGAGAGAGATCTGCAGGTCCAGAGACACTTGAATTTTGGTGCTCTGTTCTGAACTAGAGCAAGCTCAAAACAAACAACTCTGATCTTGAAAAGAAGCAGAGAACAGAAATGCTGGTGCCTGGCCCTCCCCACACTGTGCCACATTTTCTCTCGTGCTGTTTGCAAAGGCATCCACAATCTCAGCCCTCACTGTCTCTAATACTCAGTATTTTACTCACTCCAAACCAAGCAGAGGATGATGAAAACTCAGGAAACACGACGGTGCCAACAGAAAATCTGCAGCACCATTAATTGCTACATGAGTACATCAGAGCTGTCATGAGCAGTGACATGCCAGGCATAACAAGCATCTCCAAAGTCAAACTCCCAGTTTCTCTCTGCCACAGAATAAAGGATGATGCTGACAGATGGGCAGAGTTAAGCAAGTCTTGCGGCCAAAATCCCAGATAGATGACTTGCTGCATTTCACTGCCAAGACCAGAACCTTAGTTTGTATCAGTAACTGCTAAGTTTCTAGCTTCAGCCAGGAAAAAAAAACCAAAACATCTATAAGAAATTAATGTTATAAATAATAAGAATAAAACCAAAAGTATTATCTGCTCTCCTGGCTCCTTTTCCTAGTTTTCTCCCCTGGCTCCAGGATTATTCCCCTCTGCCTACATAGTCCCAGATCCACATAACTACAGACCTCTCATTCCCCATCAGTTAACACTGCTAACCCACCTAAGTTAAAATTCCTCTTTTCCCTTCTATCCTGCTATTTTTTATCCTCTCCACCTGAACTGGCATGTACTTTAATTCTGCCTTGCTTACGGGGCACCAGTTCACTGGACAGCCAGGTTCACTCCTGCCTCCACCCCAAAATAAGAGAGAACAGAAGTTGTCTGTGAAGCCCAGCATCACTTCTACTGGAAGGTGATCATTTCTCATTTACATCATGATGACAGCACATCACTTGCCAAAACTGTATTGAAGCTTCAAAACATGCTTGGGGTGCATGCAGTCAGGAGGGACCTTGCCAGACAGATCCATCATGTGTGACATGGGATTTTACCACATTGCTGCAGCTCCCCCAAATTCTGCTGGGTTTCAGGTTCAGGCATCTCACCCTGAAGTTCCATTGTTTCTCATTAAGAGTTCCCAGTGATTCCAGTAGGAGCTGCAAGTATCTAAGAATCAAGAAGATGCTCTGTTTTATTGGTGTTAACTCTGCATCAAGCCTCACACCCCTCCCTAGAAGTCACCAGGGCTGAAAAGGCTGTAAGTCAGGGTCATTTCAGACAAAATCTCTTCAAGGATTTGAAAAACTCCCTGCTATTTTTAGAAAATTGCATTTTAAGCTTCAATCTATTCCAAATAATATGAAAACAATGATTTACTGAAGTGTGAGAAAGAGGGAGATCATTACAAGCACACTACTGCCAACCAAAACACCAAGAGAGTTTTCAAGTGTTTTTTATTAGCAACTTGTCCAGACTTAACTTTGCTAGTTATAACCACCTGGTTAAACTGAAAACAATAATACATTTCAGCTAAAAGAGAAACCTGAGCACAGCACATACCCTATTGTTACATGCAGTGGATCAATAAACCCCTCCCAAGGTTTAATGGAGTTGTTGCAAGACTCAAAAGCAAATTTTGAAAGCAGTGGGGTTTTTAAACCACAGAATTTTGCTTTCTTCATTGTCCACAGAATGGGCTTTTAAGAGCATTTCTCCATACAGAGGAGATTCTTTATAAAAGGAAAACACAAAATTCAGAAGAGTTTGGGGTTTTGTTGGTTCTATGTTTTTTTGGTTTTTTTTTAATAAATGCAAAAGAAAAAATAATCAAAACTATTTATAACATTCAGTCCATAGATGTGTTAGCTGAGGAAAAATCTCTGCCCATAGACATAAAACAAGCAAAGCAAGACAAGGAGAGAGACACAAAAAACCTCAGGTGTGTTAGGGAATCCTTTAATAGAATCATAGCCCATCTGCTCAGAAATACAGACTGTAGGGTCAGTCACCTGTTCTTCAGTAAAAAAATTAAAAAGCCATGAGGCTTTCTACAACAATCCTCATGTGAGAAGTAAGAAAACGGAACGGAAAAATGTAATTTTTAAGGAAAAATCTTTGCCGTATTAGGCAGCAGTGGTTCAGCATCTGTTAAGACATATGAAGATGCTTTTCTCCACAAGTGTAGACTTTACATGAACTACTTGTGGGGTTTCTAGATGAATACTAAAGCAGTCACTCTACACTTAAGCATCTATTAGCCAGAGGAGCTAGAAAAATCAAATCATGATACTCTTAAGATCATCCACCAATGTCCTGTGGAAAACCAAAATGACACCACCACCCCCCAAGTGATGTTCCTTGCTGTGGAGTCTCAGCACAACACGTGTTCTCCTGCAACAAAAGTGTTGTCAGCTTTTCTATCCCACCCTGCAGTTGGCTTGAGGCTTCACTGCCTCCATTTGACGTGGGCCTGATGTGCAACTGCGTCAGACTTTCCTCCATGTCAATCTGTGCATATGGCACTTCTGATCACTGAGACCTATTTTTGCCATCTAAAAGCTGGCTGCAGATTGCAACCATAAAAATAAAAAAATTAAAAAAAAAAAAAATAAATGCTGGTTTTGAGCTCATTTTCTTCCGTGCAATTTGCCGAGACGCTGTGCTCATATTCTCCAGAAAAAGAAAATAAACCTGATGCAGAGTTTAAATGTAGCTACACAGAGCCTTCAAAAAGAGGGTATGAGAAGAAAAATGCAATTATTCTCCTGCTAGGCTGGGCACAAGCAGAGATGGGGCAAGTGCTCCAAGAAAATATTTCTCTGGTTCTGTTGGTGGTTACACTCAAAAGCCATTGCTTCCTTAATAAGGGCTGTTGATTCTTTAAGGCCTAGAGAACTATATAAGGTATCTATAGTTCTCAGGTTCTCTGAGGAAGCACTTAGGTATTAATCCCAAAGAGCTGAATGACAGGAATACAAGAACAGGACAATCTTTTCTATTGGAAGGACCAGGCCAGAGGACTTGACACTCTTTAACATTTGGCTTTTCAGATCTTGAATTGCTGGCACAGCAACAAGTCCTTCCTGGCTTGAGAAGGAGATGAAGTGCTTCACACATGCTCTCCCAAATTTCTATACCAACTTCAATCATCCTCCAGTGCAATAAAATGCAATGCAGAAGACACATGTTCTACAGGAGACTGCAACATGCCCTGGCCCACGTCCTAGGGGCTATCAAAGCCACCAACCACTGAGCCACAGAGCCCATGCCAACATCTTGCAAGATTAAACACAGAAAGGAAGGAAAGATACTGCAGTAGATGAAGGACTACCCTGAGCTGCACTGGCAGCAAAAGAACTTCAGAAAGATGCTGGATTCTTCCTAAATAGTGCTGAAGAAAGAAGGGCCACCCCATCCCTCAACTGTGATGCCAACACAACAGCATTGGAGCAATCTCTGGCCACTCTGCTCTCATAAAATAAAGTGATTTATTTTTCTTTTCCCCAGGAAGGTGAAAAATATAAGAGAGGAGCCCCATTGATGTGGATTCTGGGTAAGTGTAATAAACCATCCCTTTGTCCTCATGCCTCAGTGTAAAGCTGTCATCATCTAATTTGGCCAATAAATAATTAGACCATCATTAGGAAGAGAGTGGCACATTTGTGCAAGGAGGATGCTAAGTAGTTGTATACTAGTTCTTCACCACTACTAGGTTAAAAAAATCCACCAGGCTTCCTGTCAGCACTGGATGTGGTTAACAGTGACCATGCAGAAAACCTTTGAAGTGGTGACAGAAATACAGCCTCCCTAGAGCCAAAAAATAAATATGACCTGTTTGGAACTCCTAAGTCAGGAAATTTGATATTGGAATGAACAAGCCCAATAAAATAAATCAGGAGATAGTTACTAAGTACCTGTGTCAGGATAAAGGGCAAATGAAACTCTGGGCATTCTACCCAATGAACTGTGCAGACAGAATGCACTGCACTGCAGAAATGTTTGTGCAAGGGAAGTGGACTCCAACCTCCACTCTGATGAGCCATAGCTCAAGCTGATTCAAGTCCTGAATTCCAGAAAACAAAGCTATCCTGATGGTGTATCTTCATCTGGTTATAAATTTCAATGTGCTATACACACTTTCCACTTGCTATTTTGATATCTCTATTAAAAAGAAAAATATACTGGCACTGAATTTGCATTTTTGAAAGCTTATGTAAATGAATATTCATAAAGAGGACATTTTTTTATTTAGACAGTCTTTATTTTTAAGGGTGAAGCATGTGGAAAAAATAGTTCTTGGGATAAACTAACTAAACTCTGAAAAGTCATGGAGTCCACTAACCACCCATCTCAGTTTTCACTACAAAAGCACCTATGTAGCATACCACAAAGCAGACAATTTTTTTTTTATCAAGATGAATATTCACAATAAAAATGTTTATCTAATATTACATAGGAATTTTGAGAAAACAGGAGGAATTGCTGACAAAAACTCAGTTGGGACTCTTCTGAATGGATAACTAAAGTTTCCTTTGAAATTTCAGTAAGTTATGTTACCCTTCATACACTTTTCCAAATTGCTGGTTAACTTTATCCATATTCCATGGTAGGATTGATGGCATTTCAGCTGTCAAGGAATTGCTTTTATTTGCAAGCCCATTTTCTAACAGAATTAGATGAAACCAAAAGAAAATGTTTTCAGTGAAATTGAATTAGTTGCACAACCCCAAAAATCCTGAGCTATTTATTCTCCTATACAGTAGTTCATCAGCTCTACAACTCTTGGCTTTATTATGCACTTGTCAGAATAAATGATAATGCCAAGTGGCTGGCAGGATAATGAACAACTGCCATGATAAATGGATCATCACACAAAGCCATCTGAAACACAAAGATGATGACGAGAGCAACATTTAGAGCTACACCTACAGTTCCTTTTTTTTTTTCCCCCCCCATGTGTTGTGCAATGCTCTTCCACCTCAGATTTCCTTGGCTGGAAGATGAAACAAATTATGGTTGAATTCTCCAAAATGTGTAAAGCACAACTCTGCTGCAATCTAGACAGAATTGTGTAGTCATGCCACAAATGCATTGTTAATAGAGTCACTTATTTCAGTTATTAAATTTGCCCTCTGATGAGCATCTATGTTATCTGCTCTCAGCAGACTCCTTCCTGTTGCTTCACACAACACCTAAAACTAAAGGAAAATTATTACAAGTGCAGATTGTTGCTTTACTATGCCAAGGTCAAAAGCAATTCCAAATTTAGCTCCCAAACACATTAATATAATGCCACCTTCAAGTTGATGAAAGCAGAAAAATCAGGGATGAGATTATTTAGTTGAAGTCTCTACTTCTTTGACTGTGCAAAGATCCAGTAGTGTTCCCTGGAGATTCCTGCTTGGAAACCATCCTTATTTATAGCAGTACCACGATGAGCAGTCAGGGCTATTCAGTAAAGCATTACACACACATTCAATAATATGTTCCAGTTCCATAGGGTACAAAGATGCATGAGGAAAAAAAAATGTTCATGAGGTTTAACATCATATTGAGCAAGATTTTTTTTTTTTTTTGCCTCTCACTTCAAATAAATTACATTTGCAGCTTCTGCCTTATTTCCAGCATAAATGCAACACTGGGATCTAGAGGTCATACTAAGAGTTGAAGGGGAATGGGGGAAAGAAAAACAAAAAGGAAAAAAAAATTCCCACTTGTACCTGCATGAAGATTTCAGGTAGGGGCAGGGGTGTAGGAAGAAAAGATGGATGGACCAGCTAAAGACTTGCTCAGGAAGTCTCCACTGAAATGGAGAACTTCCCATCCCCCAGTTAGCTTCCATGTTACGTACACTACCAGCATTTCTAGTATTCACATGTGAAGTAAATGATCTAAGACATGGAGCATCTAATGGGTCAGCACTGGCTCCCCTAACTCCTGTCTTTCCTGAGGTCCCAAAGTGTATGAGATCACAGTGAAAGAGCACAGATTCAGGTCAGCAATTCCTAACACAAAAGCTGTGCTGGCAGTGTGGGTAATAGTGAGAAAAGCAATTGCCCATGAACTCCTGGTGAATGAAAAGCAATTAGATTTCACAAAAAAAGGAAACAGTTAAAAATAAGTTTTCTTTAAAAGGACAGCACAGACAATTTCTGTCACTTCAGTGCCTTACAAGTTGCACACCCTCAGAATCTCTCAAACAAAAGTCTTAAAAACAAGAGTAAGCACTTTTATTCCAGGTAGCCAAGAAATAAATTTGGCCTTTTCAACTTTGGTTGTACTTAGAGGAGGTTATTCAGAAGTACCTGAAAAAGCAGAAAACAATTTTGAAATAACTGGATCTAAACTTTAAGTCACTTGTCAGGCTTGGAAGGCAGCAAGGACAGGAGAAAAATGAACAAGGAAAATAAGAAGTACAAATGATCAAGATACTTAATAAAAATGAAAGAATTTCAAAGAATGCCAGGGCTAGCACCTGCAGAGACCATCTTATCTACAGCTGCCTCTTCCTTCACAGGAGAGGTGACAAAGTAGAAATGACAGATATCTACCTAGACAAATAAAAGCTGCACTTTTTTTAAGCAGTGTAATTCAGTGTTTCCTTAATACTGCAGGGGTAGGGGAAGGGGGGCACCTAAGAACAAGCCCAAAAAATGCCATTTAAGGCTCAGAGCTTTGAAACACACAGGTCTGGAATTCAACCAGCTTCCATAGGTTATTTTACATGTCCAACAAAACACACTGTAAGCAAGGGCTATTTTCAGAGAACACCAACTTTCCCAGTAAACAGGACAGGATTTCCAAATTGTTATTCATCTGAAAATTTACAAGAGCAAGGGAAGTCATTTTAGGAAGCAACTGTGCCCAGTGATGCTGGGAAATGACAGCAGGGGATGACTGAACAGAGTAGAGCTGAAAACCTGCAGTGCAGGGCTGTAGTTGTTGGGGTTTGTACTGTACAGTTACAATCATGTCAGAGATGCTAGAAAGCCTTCTGAGCAGACAAAATTTAAGCATGAATTGTTAACTCTTCCTTTGCCCAATTATTATGTTAACATTTGTATAAAGTTCAGATTTTTTTTCTTCTACAGTTAACTTCTATACTGATCAGTATCCAGAAGTAATACTAAATTTCTGTTTATACCACAACTTTGAGATTAAGAGTGTTATAGTTTACATGCCCATTTTACCACTGAAATACTACCAGAGCTGCTGGGATTGAGATTTTTCAAGTGGCTTCTAGGGCAAAACCTTGTGTTCCAGATGACACCACTGGGGCTGTACGTGCACACAAAATAGCATGAACAGCATCAACACAGACAAGTTTGATGCTAGGTGTGTGATAGAAATGAAACTCAATTTCTCTATCATTTAAACCTAGAACTCATTCCAATCCAACTTGGAAGATACTTAAAATTCTCTGGGGAAATTTGTAGCTTCTGGTTTAGTTTTTCAAGGCTCAAAGTCACTCTAGCATTTGAGACCTTTGATAAAAACAGAGAAATATCAGCCAAAAATTGAAATACAACAGCCACATTATTCCATAGTTTATCAGCTGTGAGAGTCCATCACTGACTTAATATTGTAAAAAAAAAAAAAAAAAAAAAAAGTGAAACTGAGAAACTGAGGTACCCTTAACAAATACTTCGCCATCTCCTGTCCTGCTTCCTCCTCATGTTTCAGGCACAGATAGTTCTTACTTCATAGGACCACTGAAGAAATAGAACAAAATCTTTCTTTTTTTTTTTCCTTTATTTCCTTGTATTATTCCCTTTCTAACTCATGCTTAGCCACACGACAACCACACAACCAATGCTTAATCTGGACTGCTCAGCATTACAGAAGTCAATCACATACACACACACACACACACACACACACACACACACACACACACACACACACACACACACTCTGTTGTTCAATGTTTGGTGATCAGATACTTTAGGACTTATATTTGTGAACAGTTTTGCATTTTTAGGGTGGGAAAAAAAAAAAAAAAGAATAAAATCCTACACACCTGACATCTCAGCAAGAGCCAGCCAGACAAAAAACAACCCTCGTACTGCAACCTCCCGGGGGAAATCTTTGTTCCTTTTAATACTTGTTCAGTCAGCTGTCTCCATGAATGACAAGGTTTTATCTCTAATGTGAATGGCTTTGAAGGCTACTTGCATTATCCATTCTTCAGCAGATGCTGCTGAAACCACAGGGTTGCAAACTTATAATTAAATCCAGCTGCCACTGCTGTGAGTTGTTATATCGAAGTGAGCAGCAATGCCTCGTGGTTGCTGGCAAGATTCTGCCTCAATTTCTAGACAATGTAATTAACTCTTTTGCCCCTTTTAGATGAAATAAACATCAGCACTGAAGAATGCTTGTAAATGACTGTAAAATAGTATTTATGGAGAAGAGTTGTACTGCAGTCATTACACCTGAGAAAACAGATTTCTAGGTGGATGATTGATAACAAATAGCTTCCCCCTTAAAAGCACTGAGAGGGCACCCAAGGAGACACAAGGCACAGGATGGAAGGAATTTCCTGTAGGAAGGAAGTACAATAGAATACACATTAAGAGATCTGCTCTTAAGCCTGAAAATGCAGCCTCTGAAGTGAGTATCAAGAACCAGGCTGAGAGAAATGCAGGCAAGGAACCAGAGATCTCCTTCAATGCTATGATTGTTTCTTCAAGGCCATTGTCCATGTCTTAAATGAGGACTGAGATACAGTTCTGTCTGAATAGCTGCATATGCACACTTCTAGAGGTATCCTTGTTTTCTTTTAGTCAAAACCCATTCATATCCATGTGCCAATAAAGTCTTTAGATCAACAAAAATAATTAGCTACCTAAATATTACTTTTAGTCCTTGAAGTGCTGCTCGAGAAGGCTCCATTTCCTCACTTTGATAGGAAGCACTGCAATGACAATGCCTAAAAAACATTTTATGGGAATAAAAGCCATCAACAACATGACAGACTAACACCACTGAAGCAGAAAGCAACAGTCAACTGAGCTTTGTTTGTGAAGAATCCTACGATTTGCACCTCTTTTGAAAACACAGCCACTTCTGAGAAGTGAGAAAGCACAACAGAAAACCCAAGCACCTGACCTCAGACTCCAAGCAGAAGATTAAAGAAAGCCTAGAGCTATCTGTTACTGTGCTGCAGAGCAACCACCTCAAAATTCACCCTGCAAAGTACAACAAAAAAGAGAGTCTGCCAATTGGCAGTTAAATCCTTACAGGTTTTGGGGTGTTTTTTGTTTGTTTGTTTGTTTGTTTGTTTTTTAGCATACAGGGCTATATACAAACTGCATGAACTGGGTGTCCTGCCCCTGTACTTTGGGCTATTTCAACTCACCTTTAGTACCTGACCTGCTTGGCTATGATCTAGCTTGGACACCTTTGCACTGCAGGCTGGATACCCAAAGGAATTTCTCCATGGTCACACAGAAACAAGGAGTCATGAAAGAGACTCCCCATGTTTCTAGAGACTCAAAGTCTGCTCACTCACCTTTTAATGATAGGGATGTTGCAAGTACCTCTCCAGAGGGTTCAGCTTTGCTAAGGATTCCTCCCACATCTCCTGCACTAGCATCAAATAACTGTGAGCAGTCAGCAAGCAAGTTTTCTTCTGTTATTTTCCACTTCTGCTTTTTGCAGCAAGTACAAAGCAAACAGCCTTTTGTTCCGAAGGCAATGAGAGTGAATTTGCTTTCAAGTGGTTGTTCTTAGGTTCATTTACTTTTGACATATTTGCTGGGTATTTCACTACCACTGTGTCTCTACCTGTTGCTCTGCACTAATGGCTGAAGCCCAGGCACTCCAGAGCATCTCAGGCAGATGGGCTGATTATATCTTGTCATACCTAGGTGAGAGCCAGTCATGATTTTTCAATCAGTGTTTTACTATTCCCATTTGAAAATGACAAAGCTTTTATACCTCCTCACTTTTTAGAGGCTACTTTGAAGGGCTTTTCAGCTGTAGAGGTTCTTATCTCACTGATGCTGAAGTACAGAAAACACTGGCAAAGACTCAGGGTGTGTGAAGAGGGAAGTGAATGCAGGGGGAATGGCAAAGATGAAAGAATGGAAAGGGTGGAACAAGTCATGCTTCCAGTTCTCTTAATCCTTCATAGGATCTTGCTTGCAACTGGAATTAATCTCTGAATCAACTGTTATCCATCATTAGAACAGATAATGTCATTTTATCTTAACCATGACTTTTTTTGAGAGAGATTATAGATAGCTTGGAGCTTCTGAGGTGTTCTCTGTTACATTTGTCTTTTTCAAGTTTCTGCACAGAGTACTTCTAATTCATCCTCAGTTTTCTAATCATCTCCAGCTTGGTGACATTTTATCTTTAGGTTCCACCTTACATTGTTATTAATTTGTGATTATGTACGTCTATAATTTATTATTCAAACCACAATCTGTTTTCAGTGTCAAGATACCTATCAGTTGCCAAAGCACAGAATGCAGAAGACAGAGTAGAGAAAGTTATATTACCATAAGACCAAACTCAGAAGGCATTATTCTAGGACAGTAAATGACTGTTTTGATAGAACTACACGCAGGGTTTGACATTGTACAGTAGAAAGACATTTTAAAAAATTACTTAATTTAGTATTTTGTTTCCTTTTAAAACATTTAAAAGTCTAATGTGAAATCTATATGCTATATTAAGGCTTAGAGAGGAAAAAATAATCAAGCAGCTTATATTTGTTTCTCAGGTTTTCAAGGCAATTAAGTCACTCAAGTGCTGAAGGTCTCCAATTATCCAGTGAGACCAGAATCTGTTAAAAGGTTCTACCAGAAGACTTTACCGTGGCTAAAGTTTCATTAAAGTTGATAAACTAATTATGGACTGAAAGAGCAAGACACCAGTGTTTTTCCCTTTTTCCTTCAAGTAAGACAGGATGAAATCGATTGGTTCTAAGTAGTGTAGGACATTACAGAAAAAAACAATCAATTTGGTTCACTAACTATAAATAACTTCTCTGATTAATATACTAATTTTAAACAGCAAATGTCTGTCAGCATGCTTTCACTTGCAAATACTCCTGATTAAGCACAGAAAATTGCCTCAAGCATTTTGTTTATATAAAATCCTTTATAAACTCGATTTTTATCCAAATTTGCTCCTGACAAAGCATGAATTAAAATTGTGCAGTAAAAACAAACAAACAACAACAAAAAAAACATCCACTGTTTCCTACCACAAGAACTAGAAAAGGATACTAAAGTACTAAGTAAATAGCACCTCTCTAGTGATACTTCCAGGTTACTAGAAGTGAACAAGAGTCCAGCTCTTATGACAGGCTGAGGGAAGAGCTGGCTTTGGGACTGTATTTTTCTTGAGTTCCTGGGAACTCCCACTACTTGGAGCTGAATATCCCCATCCCACTATTTCAGTTGATTCCTGCCCTAATACTCTTCCAAATTATGCAAGTATTGTCTGTCTTTTTGAAGAATTACATGGTTCTGAATGGATACGAGATCTGAAATGTTGAGGTTTTTTTACTTACAAGGACCAGATTAAATTCCTAATTTGCACTTTTTTCTCTACTTTTTGCCCTGAACAGCAGCATCTTTGTTGCCTCCATTATCATATACTCTGGACTTCTGTGCCAACAAGGAAGCTTTAGGGCTGCCAAGCTTTCCTATTGCTTCTGGAAGGGCCCAAACTGCATTTAGAGATTTTCTGAGGCTTCACAACCCCTCACCTGAGGCAGAAAGAGGCAGTGCCTTGAGCAGCTTCCAAGGTCACCAAGAAGCAGATTGCTTGAGCATCATCAGAACAAACTCAGGAGTGACAGCAGGACACCAATTTAGTCCTGACAACTCCAAGCTGACAGAGGTTGATGATATACTGAGGATTACACAGAAATACAAAGACTGCACTTGGTACCAACTCCCCTTGTGCTCCCAACTCCCAGTGTGCTACAGGCAGCACCAAGGAAGGTGAAAAGATGCAGACAGGAGACTAAGAGTAACAGCAGTATCTTCATATGAAATAAGATACTGATTTTTAGTTAATGAGAAGGGAAATCTGAAGAGGTTGTTCTTAGTTTAGACTGGGGAGATTTCTAGGTCTCTTGGGCTGGCTTTCTTGCCTGCAGAACCATCCTACACAAGTTAAGTACACAACCTATGTCATATAAAGATGCATCTAGCAGTTTTAGCAAGGGCAGAGTTGTCCAGTCAACTTCAAATCCAAAAACATATAAAATAAGTTAAGGAAAGTATTTTTCAAATGTGTGATGGCAGTAGAACTCTTAATACTAACTAAAAATTACCCTAAGCAGCCTATTAAACAGTTTTAAAGCAAATAAAATCCTCAGTGATGCAATTGCAGCGAAGACAAATACTTAACTGCATTCTTGGATCACAATCTAAATCAAGGGCCTCTGCATTTGTAACATGATCAATTTATATTAAGGTAGTTTAAAAGCTAGACTGCCTGCTATTTCATTGAATTAAAACAATTTGCTTTAGAACTGGCTGAGATGGCAGCAGAGAGGGCCCTGCTACCACAGCAGCTCTGAGTAAGCATGGTAAGAACTCTCCTACCCTCATAAATACTCAAATATTATCTAGTTCCACTACAGGAAAAACTAAATATGTTTCTATGAGTAACAGAGCAAATGGCTTAAAACTTCTGCTGATCTTTTGAGGGACTCGTAGCACAGTTTCATGGGTATACACTGCCCTGCAAGGCTTGTTTGGGTCTTCAAAGAAGAAAATACACATCTCTACCAGAAATCAGAATGGCAGACAGGACATGAATCAGAAGTTTTATCAAATAATTCTTTGCAGGAAGAAAAATTTCCTAAGGGAAAATGGAAGGAAATTATTTTTCATAGTGAATGAGAGTATTTTTGGTTGCAAGATACACAGACTGTGGCATTTTAATCTGTGTTTAAAAAATAAAACCAATACAAAGAAAAACCATGCAACAAGCCTTTGTTTTAAGCAGTTCTGTAGTGTAAACTCTGATCTACCTGCCCTAGGAGATGCTGACATTTTCATTTGCTAGAATCTTTATATAGTTCAATATCTTGATAGTGTGTGACCAGAGTTAAGGAAGAGATTGACAGGTAGTCAATGAACTGATGAATATCTATCTCATAAGCATTTCATTTTAGCTACCCTTGCAATGTGCATTTTGCCTTTATATAAACACATTCCAATGCTATTATCTTACACTTAATTACTTAGGTCTCAAAGCACTTTACAAAGGAATGAGCTATCATTATCAGCGTTTCATATCCAGAGAAATTGAGGCATAGTGGTATAATTTGCTGAAAGTTATTGAACTCTTATCCAAGGTCACTGACAGGTGAAAAACAAAGCTCTTATCTCAAATATCAGGCAAGCACTGTATTCCAGTCCACACTGCCTCTCAAGATGTGGTAAATGCTTCCCAAGCACACAATCTCCAGTAACCTACATGCAAAAATTAAAATTCCACCTGCATTACAGCAAGCATTGCAGTGTAAAATGTAAATATATTGACACTTAGTCTGTTAAACACTGGGATATTGTGTGCAGCTTTCTTCAAATGATTGATTAAGCTATGATGGCAAACAGTGTCATCCTAAGATGACTCTCCTGACAAGTCTGCCCTGGGCATTCACCTCCCACTTTTAAATATCTTACAAGAATATCCATCTTCTCAGAGATGCTCTTTGGTAGTTACTCTTTCCTTTTCTTGCTGTGGTAGCCTCTTCCAAGACCTTTTGTAATGCTGAGATTTTGTTTCAAAGTCAGTTGAGTTCTCAATCTTGCTTCTACTTAAAGTATTAAAACCAGCAGGAGATACTTGGTAAAAGCAGAAATAACTTGATGTTTGATGCCAGAATGTTTAAGAGTCAAAACTAACCCCTTATTTTGCACTGACCAATTATACATTTGAGGAGTAAATAGTTACCCTTGTTTGTAAAATTTGGAATACTTTCACTAGCTGTATGTCCAAGTCCCAGTGCTGAATTAAACAAGTTAAATTAAATTAATTTAATTCCATGTCCAGCTCAGGTGGCTTGCAGGCCTTGAACAAGATTATCAGGACAACCAGTGAATAACAATGAAACCAGCACTGCAGCAGATTCTCTTCTTGGGTTTTACTGTTTTTTTCTTTTTTTGTCAGAAACATGACCTCCCTTTCACTGGGCTCAAGAGAAATGGGAATCTCAACCTCCAAAGAAAGTAAAAAAAATAGAGAATCCAGCTTGCAAGTTTACATTGTAATTGATATCAGTCTCTTATTACAAGACAAATTGCAGCAGACAATGAAAGAGACAGCTCAATCTGTTACTGAATCCCTGTAATGGCTTTATGAAGAGCTCAACCATTTCACTCATAAATCTTTCTTCTAAGTTTGTATTGCTGCTTGTGTGGGTAAAATAATAAAACTATGGAGTGAATTATACAAGAGATGCAGTAATGCATTTCTAGTCACAATTACATAAAGTTTGCTACAGGAATCATAATCCTTTCAGCACCTAATCAGAAATAATGTCATGTTACAGGCTGCTAAAACACCACGTGGTTCCTTTAAAAAGTCATTAAATGCCATCATGCCAATTGTGAATAATCATCTCTGCTACAGATTGCAGTGATGCACTGGGCTGTCTGAACTCATTCTCCAGGATCCATCATAAACTTTCTGCAGGACAGACCAGGACAAAGCATGGAGCAATTCCATTTCCAGGAGGCTGACCTACTTACTAACTCAATGGCAAACAAACAGAGCAAAGGGAAAAAGTCAGATTAGAAGATTTGATATAGAAGTTCCTGTGTATTTTTAGAGTAACTGAGTTTAATACTATTTTTATAATAATTTTCCTGGCACTCATCTGTTCCCCTGAATCCTCAAAGCACAAGATGGTGGTAGGAGAGATTCCTTTTCCTTTGGGTTAAACTGTTTTCTTGCCAACACTTATTTTACAGTAAAGTTGCAGGGGCAAGTAGGGAGGAGAAGACAAGACTTTATCATCATTTAAAACCCCAACATATTAAGTAATGCAGTCCCATTAAATTCAAGCTACTTTCATAGAGCAGTATGCCAACATCAGAGAGAAAAACAGGATATAGCTGCTAGTTCCACATTACATTTTCTTCAGTTTTCCTTGCAACACACTACAAACCTCACAAGCATCTGGCTGGAGATGCCTGCAACAGAAGCCTTACACTCTAAATTACCTTCCTTTTGTTAGGCAGGTGAATTGCCCACCAAGTTCTTTCTGAAAGGCAGTTTTTCTTTTCAGAATGTAATTTATAAACTCACTCCTGCCAAGCTGTGATAGCAGCCACTGTATAAACCTAAAAATGATGACTACAGAAATTCCATTCAAAACACAGGAATCAATAGAAAGCAGACAAACCACCAAGATTCCATCCAAGTGCAAAGAGCAAGAGCTGCAGGATATCTCACATTGTTTTTGCAGTGCCTGCTGTCACCAACCTGGGAAATAGAGACAGCACAATCTCCTTTCACTTTGAAAATTTGACCTGTGCTATCCACATGCTGCACCCATGTAATCTGCCTGCTGGAAATACCTACATCACCAAGGCCTTCCCAAGCTACTGAAGGAGACTCAAAAAACCAGCAAAGAGTTCAGAATTTGCTGAGGCTTATACTGCATTTGGAGAAGCTTATTATTTATTATCTTAGAGATCCTGATCCTGCTTACCCTGAAGAAACAGCTCTGCTCTAAGTCACTAACAAAGCAACCTGCATTGGTGTCACTCTGGTTGATACCAAGCTCCATACATAAACTTCTTGTTCCTGTGGGCACTGAAATTAATGCACAATTACAACACCACCCTTGGAGTCTGCTTCAGTGACCTGACACTGCTAAAGGCAGATGCTGGGACACCGTGGTCTGCCATCAGCAGAAGTTTTGTTGTAAAGAGCTCCACACTTCATTTAAATCCTTGCTTATAAATGAAACAATCTGTGGGAAGGCTCCAAGGAAAAGAACCCTGCTGCAGTGTTTGCTGACTTTCTGCATTCCCAGGAATGCAGCTCCAGCTGCTTTATTCCCTTCACTGAGGGGAGCTGATACCCACCCAGGTACAGTTGCTTTTGGGCACACACAAGACCCACTCCAAGAAGAAAGCCTTGGTGGAACCCAGAGGTCAGAACATGGCAGAGGTATTGGAGTAAGCAGGATACAAGCCATGGATTGATCAGAGAGCTTAGTTTTCCAGCTCTTACAGGGATTGCTGTAAACAGCTGTTCCTTTCCCCTTAAGACTTCATGAGGGACAAGCCAAGTGAAGATGAAAATACATCAAATTTAAAAGCAAAAAACTTCAGTATTCAAAAACCTGCCTTTTTCTGAACATGATGTGCTTTAGCTGGAAAGAAAATTATTTTAAATTACAAAATATTAAATTACAAAACAGAAGAAACACTTTGTCCCCATCACAGCCTACTCTGAAGGACTTCTCCCTTTTAAGAAGCCAAATGGATGCAGTTCCATAACTCTGGAGAGCTTTACACAGTTATGTCATGGTCTTAATTCACAAATTACAAGACAAACCACTGTGGGTTTATCAGATTGTGAACCAGCATACCAGAAAAAAAAATTCCCATTGAAAGTAGGAGGTGAAGTCATACAGAACTGAGTCTATAATATTCTACAACAGTTACTGAAATGAAAGATCTGAGCCTAAATTATTTGAAGAATACTGGGCAATAGCAGTGGTCTGCAAAACCAGCCTTCCTTCTTTCAAAGGCACCAAAAGAAATTCCATGAATAAGTGCACTTGGTTCATTTGCTACATCCTTTACCCACTGCCCAACCTGTTTTGTCTCAATTTCCTCTCAAGAGGGTAAAAGAGCTGCTGAGAAATTTAGCAAGAGTGCCACAAGAACGTGCAAGTGCAGAAGCAAGAGCAAGGTATTCCACTGGACACCACTGCTGAGATTCAATGTTATTTTCCATTACAGAAACCCATCTGGTATCAACCAAATACATTTTTCCTCTTGCTTTGGTTAAATTCAATACCAAAAAAGGCAAATTCTGGAATACAAGGGAACATACAAATAATCGGATGGAGTGCAAAGACAACTTTTAAGTCAACATAAGTAAAATAAAATGTTTTAATATTGTTAACCATGCATTTTAGCCAAACACCAGGTGCATTTGAGACAATTTACATTTGACTCACCATACTGGCAGCGAGGACCCTGAAATCCTGGAGGACACTGGCACATCTGGGATCCTGCTTCAGAACATTTCCCTCCATTGAAGCAAGTGCCAGCAGTGCAGAGTACTGGGTACACACAAAGAGAATTAAACAGGGGTGAGTTCTTTTTGTTGGTTTTTCCTAAGGAACATCCAGAATTGCCTCTCCCTGTCATAGTCCTACCATAACAGAAACTTCCAATTAACAAATACAGGTTTTTATTTAAATGGAAAGGTTAGATTGCAATACAGCTTGTTAGAATGGGTTTAACTACCACATTGACATGAAGGAATTTAACTTCAATAAAAATAACACTAACATAAGGCAATTTAACCTGATGATGCTTCAGAGGAAGGAGACAGTTTCTCAAGACTCAAAATACCTGAAGCCAAGGATGGAAGAAGAAATGAACTGCTAGAGAATAATTCAGCAATGACTAAGGAATACTGGTGTACTAAAAGATGTTGTATATTACATCCAAGGGAACCACAATGCTTTCCTTCCTACAACACAGCACTTTACAATAAGTTAAAATCCACAAGCTTGCAAAGGTATCAATTATAAAAGAAAATCCAACCACTTTGGTGCCTTAATAAATTCACAGCCACTCAACACTGCTCTTGCAGGAAGAAAATTTTATATTGGCACTGGTGCTCAACTACATTAAATTCCTTTACCCCAGAAATTCAAGTACAGATTGTAAACATATCTTTGATTTCTTACAATAAAACAGATGTACAATAAATACATGGATTCAAGCTCAAACTAACAGGAATACTTCTCAGGTTTATTTTTGTTTTTTTAAATACAAAGAGACAATCATAGAGGCAACTTCTTTGAATTCAACCCTCAAGTTAGTATAAAGATTAAAAAAAATACATGGGAACAGATGCTAACTCTCATACAGAAAACACAATTACTGACAAAACAGTAACAAAACTGAACAGTGAGTAAATTGCTATCTTTTACTCACATCTTATTAACAATGACTGAAGAGCTTCCTTATTTAAATTAAATTCCAACTTCTAGGAAAAACATTCAATCACTATTAGAAATTACTTATAGGAACACCTCATCAGGTGGAAAACTGTATATGGTACAAAAACAATTACTTTAGTGGCAGCTGCAGCAGGGAAAAAGCCAAAAGCAGTCAGACTGCATACGGAGTGCTACGTCCAATAAACAAATGCCTTACAGCAGATTTCTTTGCATAATTTGGGTAGCAGCAATAAATTTTGTTGGCCTGTCAAAGCCAGGCTGGCACAAAAATGCTGCAACTATAATCAGAAATTCAGTTTCCACTGTTTACATTAAAATTAGAGATACTTGGTACTGTTAAATCTGACAGCTTTTGTATTTTTAAAAAAGTTCCTTTTCCCTTCAGTAGATTACCTCTTCATCACTGAAAATCCCAGTTATAGATAGCAAAGAACAAAATGCATCTTTCAGTAAGTGAGCATCAGAAGGCCTAAAGATAACATCTCTCTTGGTTTGTCAGTTTTGCCATCAACTTACAGTGCAAACAGCCAGCTTCACTTTCATGTTGGACCCATCCAGGGCAGCACTTATAGACAGTCTGATGCTCCATTCTGTACACCTGCTTGTAAACTGTGTAGTACCCAGACCTTTGAAGATAAGAAGTTTGAGAACAATCAGAAATTCTATTCCACTTTTTCACATCTCATCAGTAACAAACTGTACTCATGCATCATATTTACTATACATTTTTTTTCAGCCCCTATCAGTTGTTCTCTTTAAAAATGAAGCAAATGTAGCAAAATGCATCCTGATAACATCCTATAGCTGTAACAAACTGTGTGCACATTTTTCTGATGAGTTTGTGTTCAGGACATTCAAAGCTAAGTAGTTTTAGCTTGCAATCAGTTTTGGTTTTAGCTGTCAGGGAAATCAGATCTCCCATCATTTTAAAGCATATGACAGAAACAGAAAGAAGTTCAATTTTTCAAAGTAGGTGCCTTGACAGCTGGACTGGACCTGAAACAGGATGAGACAGGAGCATTTTCTGATAGTATAAAATTGTAATCTAAAGCCAGTCAAGAAGTTCATCACACACCCAAAACATGGGAAAAAAAGCCACATTTCCCCCTCAGTAATAACAGACTTAAAGTTTCAACAGGAAATGATATAACCATAATATAACCATAGCCACACATACTACAGATTAAATAGTTTGACACTTCTCTTCCTCTCCCTCTCATTAAAAAAAAGATAAAGAATTTGCAGTAAGTTCAGTAACAGAGTTTATGTAACAATTCACAACAAATAACACTTATAAGGAATATATTACCTTCTCTCATAGCCCATACACCACCTCCTCCCTGAGCAGCCTTGTTTCCACATCCTGACTGTACGACTGAAGGCTTGGACACATGGCTGCTGGTGTCCTACCAGTGCCATCTCCAACACTGGACAGACATTTGGCCTTGAGGGAAAGAAAAAAAACCCAATACTTTATTATTTCTAGCCCAAAATTTATAAATCTAGAGAAATACACAAAATTATTGTATGTGAAAGTGTTAATATCTGAAAGCTGATTTTAAATAACTGCTTCAAAATACTGTAGTTCTGCCACATTTTTCACCTTGAACTCAAAGAGCTCTCTTAGAGAAGCATTGTCCATAAATGCCTGACAAACCCCACAGACTCAGAATGGCAAAGGGTGCTGAGGTGTTACTGGAGCCAAGGTTTCTTTAACACCTTGGTTGCAGAAGTCATGAGCACAAACTCATTCCTGAGGGCAGTTTGTGCACAGCAGGCAAAACACAATTGGCCTTTGTTCTCAGAAAATGAGAGCTCAAGTGTTAGAGCAAGATTTGATTGACCCTTGGGGTCAATTTCCTTGGGGTCTCCCAATCTACAATAACCCTTTCCACAAAGCCCAGAAGCTGAGGTGTAAGAGCTGGAGAGGCACTTCCTGCACCAAGACCACCAGAACCTTCCTGCTAGGTCCTGGACATCCAACAGGTCCAATTTCCACTGGTTCACCAGGGTGGGAACCAGACTTGACAACCTCTGTAGATACAGAATGAAGACACAGCTCCTGCCTTGAACAACCACACAAACTAAACAAAATATATCCCACCCCTGGAGCACTGTGTCTGGTTCTGGAGCCCCCCAGCATTAGAAGGAGCAAGCCATGAAGATGATGAGAGGTTCTGGACCACCTCTCCTATGGAGATAAAGCTGAGAGGGTCAGGGTTGTTAAGCCTGGAGAAGAGGATGCTCTCAGGAGATCCTTTCCAGGACCTGAAGAGGCCCACAAGAAAGCTAGAGAGGACTTTTTACAAGGGCATGTAACAAGAGGATGAGGGAAAATGGCTTAAAACTGGAAGAGGGGAGATTTAGATGAGACATTGGGAAGAAATTGTTCCCTGTGAGGGTGCTGAGACCCTGGCCCAAGTTGTCCAGAGAAGCTGTGGCTGCCCCACCCCTGGCAGTGTTCAAGGCCAGGTTGGATGGGGCTTGGAGCAACCTGGGTTCCTCCCTAACCCTAACCCAGGGTTTTGTTCCCTGGAGGAACAAAATTCAGGCTCAAGACAAGTTAATGGAATTGTTGATTCAAAGGCAGAGAAAAATTATCCAAACTATTGCTGTGGAAAATGTATATCCTGCCAGAGCCTCCTTTGCTCTCTGTATCCTCAGGGAAGCACATTAAAGTTGTAAGAGGAAGTATCCTTGTTCTCTGCTGATTATTCCTAAAATAACAAGACCAAAATAAAAGTGTTGCTTTGCAGGATAATATGGACTCCTCAACATGCTACCTAGCCCTAGTTAAAGAACAGCAGGATTTCAGGAGGTATGGAGTGTCAAAAAAAGGTCACATGCTGATGGTTTAGCAGAGATTCTGCAACAGCCTTACTCTGATTTCACTGCTCTGGTGTAAGTTAGAAATGCTGCATGCCAAAGAATAACTGCATAAAAGATGCAGGGTCTAACTAAAGCCACAGAGCACGTGAGGAGGGAGGGGAAGGTAGAGGAGTTGCTGTCTTTTAAGACAAGAGCTTACTGTATAAAAATGAAACTACTTCAGTGATTTTTTTTTTTTTTTTAATAGCTTACAGACTCATATAATAATTAAAATAAAAATTATCATTGGTTACACTGGATGTTGTTCTTCTTATTCAAGATTTATAGTGCTTTCTGTCTCAGAGGCCCAAAGAACTTTCTAGCTCCCTATTCCACCTGAACACCTCACAAGGTAGCCCTTCTAATAAAAAAGTACATCTTTCATCTGCTGGTCTTCAGGTAGCTTACAAGCATCATTAAATTACACTTCTGCAGAACAGGAAAAACACTGTAAGTGATCATTTTTACTGAGCTAAATACTTGGAAGAATCCCTGCTTGCCCTGATCCACTCCACAATATTCCCAGTACTGCCAGAACCCTCCCAGACCATGCAAAGCACACCCAGAATGGGAAACTCAGTCCTGTCTCCCAAAGACACTTCAAGTCCCTAGCTAAGAGGAATATTGGGGACTTCCAAAGCAGGAAGGGCCTTCACCCAACAAGGACACTCCAGTAGAGAAAGATCAGATTTTAAAATAAACCAACCACCTTCCCAATAAGTCCTATGTAGTCTACACAAAGAAAGTTCTGAAAAGTAGGCTCTGGTTGTCTTATCTCTGAGTAAAAAAAGTACCTCTGCACTAGAAAGCCTCAATAAAGTCTTGAAAGAAATTAGTTTTCTGAACTAGAATGTCTATTTCTCCCACACTTTGGAGGAACTGCTTCTCTCCATCATCCTCAACCACATTTTCAGCAGACATCTCTGCCATCCTGCTCCATGCTCTTCCTCCCATGCTGCAGATTCTTCTCCCGTGCTCCTTCTTTCCCATTCCCTGAGTCTGCCCCAGCCACAGCTGCCAACACCACAAAGCAACCCAGAAGACAGTAGCTTAGTTTCAAATTCCCTTAAATTCTTCCAGCAACCACCCTTCCTCCACATTCCATGTCATCTCCATTACTTAGCAATCCTTCCCATCTGTGCCAGCTACCTCTTCCTCTCACCATTTCAGATATTTTGCTTAAGTTCAGGACAACTGTTCCCATTCTTAGCACAAAATCTGCTGTTTGTTTCCCATCCAAAGGAAGCTTTTGTCAGCCCAAAAACTTGCCTGTTTTTTTTTTTTTTTTTCCATTACATCAGCTGGTCTAATAAAACCCTTGCCTTACTTAGCAACCATGCCTGACTTAACAGGCTTTTTTAAATGACTCTCCCCCTAGTGAATAGAACATCATGTACTGATAATTCATGCATATCTCCTTTTATTAAAATTGCCTAAACTTTCCAGATAAAGGTACATTCATATGCATTGCTCTTCCCCAAATGAAAGAGGGAAGCTGAGACTTGTTGTAATGACACACTGAGCCCAGCCTGTAAATTCTTACTGGTGTGATATTTCCATGTTTCCAGGAATAGTTGTATTGACTTCTGTGATACAGTTAATAGGAACAAATGGCTCTCACAGCACAAAACAAGCCAGCAGCATCAAATCATATGTTTATTAAGATTTATTCAAAGTAAGCCATTCCTCCTAGGTGCCCTTGGGATAATTTAAAGGCAGGTATCAAAACCTCTGCTACACTATAATTAAATTGCAGCAACTGCACAACATGGAATCCTCTGCTAACAAAGCTGGGAAACAAAATATGCCCTCTACAAGAGTTTGCCATCTTCACAACTCCATGCACATGCAGTCAAGACACCAGTTTTTAAGCTATCTGACTCTGCTCTTTTATGCCTCTAAACTTCAGAGCAGTTTCCTGAAAAAGTCTACAGCAACTAAAACCATTTTTGTATTATGGCATTCTATTAACTAGAGGCCATCTAAGATTAACCTGAAACCTGAAGTGTTTTTAATGGTGTATTTAGGTGAGGAGAGCTCCATTTTTTACTCCCATGCCCTTTGCGTTCAGAAAGTATTTATTAATGGGAATTTAAATGTTAAAACAAGGAAAACACACAAATGCACATTATATTCTATGATTTGATTGATGCATCAGTCCCTTAAAACCTATTTATATTGATGCTCTCTGTTAGCCAAGACTAACATGAAGGCTATTATTAGCTTGTCAGTCTGACTTGGGTAAGCCAGAAAGCTCTCTTTTAATATTTGCATTAAGCAACTGCCCTTTAAACAAAGACACCCTGTGTGCTTCCAGGCTCAAGGCTTAAGATTCTAATGAACAGATAATTAGACCAACATGAAGTGAGAGCAGCCTTGGCTAATCATATAGCTGTGATGCCTGTGAACCACTGAGCAACAGGAAAAGTTCAGAGAAAATTAAAAGTATCTCCAGGCAGGATCTAATTCATCCTTGCATTTAGAATTTAAAAAGGAATTTGTATCCTCATACAGAAGTACAGTCAAAAGGCAGCCATGGAGATGTATGAAATACAAAGATGGCAAACCTGGCTCTGGAAGTCCCTGAGCTTCAAATTCAAGCCAAGACTCACTGCATGCCCACCTTTCCCTTCTCCTCAGTAACCATTTGCTGCCCACTTCTGGAAGCAGCCCAGGAGCTTGGTGCTCTCTGGTTTCACCCACCCAGCATCTCACAGCATTTGGACCTCCAGACAGCAGCCATGAGGTCCTCATTGAGTAACCAGCAATTGTGGCCATCCATCCATCCATCCATCCTCAGCAGCAGTTCTAAAATGTCCACCCCAAGCTCTCAGCACCACCAGCATCACCTCAAGTGACCTGTCCTGAGAAGGGATTGCAGCCTTCCCAAAGTTATGGCAAGGAGATGACAGGATCAGCACATCCACAGCCTCCCAATCGAGGTCCTCTGCAGTTTTATCCCTGCCCACGATGTTGCAAGGATGCAAAGGCTCTCAAAGCAGCTTTACACATTCCTTTTCAAGCATCAAATCATTTCATAAAGCAGTAGATGGGCTCTTATGATGAAGCACACGTGGTTTTCACATAACAAAGGCAAAGAGAGGTCCAGGCCATCTGCTTGTGGGAGCAAAGGCAGCTTTCTGCACACACTCCTGGCACGTGTGGATCAAAAAGAAGACAAGATGAGGAGATGGGAAGGTAAGTGATCACACAAGAGCTAGAAAGGGACCAGCTTCATCATTTCAAAAGGTACATCATAGCCCTGTGACAGGGATATGCTCTTCCTCTGCCTAGTGTGATCCTAACACCTGGCTCTTTGAATGACAATTAAAGTAAATCTCTCATTCAATCAATCCCTGTTTTCCCAGCTCAAATCAAGAAGCTAAAAGTAGGCAGATTTAACAGCAGTGAGAGAACAAACACACATCAAGATATCCCTAAAGGTTTCTTTCAACAGCACAAATCTTAAATCAAAATATTAATGAATACAGAGCAAAGAATGATTTGGCTGTCTGATTGTAGGTCTTTCCACAGAGAGCAAGTGAATGACACCACCTTCCACAGGAAGCCAGAAGGCTGTTAAATTCCTAAAACTAAGATGTAGCCTACATTGCCTCAGCTGAAGAACTTGCAGCCTGAATGTTATTGATCTTCCCATGAAACACAGTCAATAGCTGAAACCTGTCACAAGGAGCAACTTGCCAGAATTCTGTGTTTCCAAAACACTAATTGGTTGCTGCTCCTTCCCTTGATGCTGTGATTAAAAGTTTAGAAAAGCACAGCCTCCGTGCTTTCCCAGATTTAGCTTGAAAAGATCAAATGAGAACTTTCCTCATGGAAACCAAGATGACAGTCAGGGCTAAATTCCCCACTGCTGTGGTGACAATTGGGATTTTGCTCTAGAAAGACACTGATGTTGGTCTGAACACAGTTGCTCATTGCTACAAAAGCTTTGGCTAGAACTACTGAAAATTGTCTGAATCCTTTCACACCCCCAAGCACCCAAGCAAGACATCCCCAGCTTCTAGAAGAGACCTCTGGACAAGCAGGTTGACACCAAGGAGAAGAAATCTGCAATGTTGTAGGAGAGAAGCTCAGCAGCACAATGCAAACAGGATGGTGATGAAAAGCTTGCAATGGATTCCACCTCAAGTAGAAAGGAAAGTAAATTTCAGCAGAGCACCAGGAAAAACTAAGAAAAATTAGGAAAAAGAGCATAGAAACAAAGGGTCCAAAGAACCAGGTACACAGAATTACTTATATAGAAACTAATATATAGATAATTTTTGTCTATATATATTGCTTAACAGCAATAATAATTCACAAAGGCTAGAATGAGAGAAAAGGCTTTTCTCCCTTTTTAAACTACCAAGCTCCCCTTTCTACCTTTAATCTATTTTAAGGCTCATTTCCCAGATAAAATTAATCTGCACTACCAGAGACAATTAGGGACATCCTGCTCCCTTGACCACTAATCAATCCCTGCTCTCTACTGATCCTGTATCAATATTTGTGATGTTTATATGCCCTCTGGGATATGGATTGTAAGCACCAGGCTCATTTAGATTAGGTCTCATTATCACCACAGTTCTCTGGATCTGTGGATGAAGGTCCAAAACAGAAGCCTCTCCTAACCCCACAGGTTACTAATGCACTGCTGTGTCTTCCTTACATCCTCTCCCTGATTAGATGAAGCAGCTAAATAACACGAGAGTTCTTTCAGACTTGGTGCACTGCATCTAGATTAAAAGCAAATCAATATGAGATGATTAATTACACACTCAGCTATTACAACAACAATAAGATTTTTAGTTCCTACTGCTATCAAAGTGCAGCATCTGTCATTTAGATTATATTTAAATAACCTTCTCCCTCCCCCAAGATAGCATAATCTATTTTGGTTAGCAAGAAAAGTGGAAAAACATGCACATCCAAATCATTTAACTGTGATTTGCCAAATCACCTTATTTGCATCTTAAACCAAGGGGTGATTATGTTGTTGTCATCCTTGTTTTAAATAGTGTCACCCAGCCCCAGCCCCCAGCAACACCCAGGTTTAGTTTCTTTTATTACCTCACCCCTGCAGGCATCATGTAGCTTCTGCAGGATCAGGTAAGGCATCCAGTACAGCCCCACAGGATGGCATCACCACATCAGCATGCAGTTCTGATACCCCCAAACATACATCTTTGCTCATGTTTAGGAAGTGTGCACTTTAATTTTATCTCTTGTAGCCAAAATACTTTCTTATCCCAGCACGTGGCTACCTTGGAATGAGTCTTACTGTAAATAAAGCAAACTGACCACCAGAATAGTGCAATAATTGCAGGCTACCTGGTGTTAGCATCTTCTTTGTGACTAGATGTCCCCTTCACACCTCCAGACTTCTGCTCTGAGGTTATTCTTAAAGAATTGACTTAAAGAAGAGCATCCAAAATGTCAGCATCATTGCCAGTGACTGCCAAGCCTCACTAGGCTCATGTCATTGGAAAACCATATGAAAGGTCACACATAGAGGCTAAGAAATAGCCTGCACATACTTTTTGAAGAAAAAGCAAATAATTGTCACGAATTTAGATAAAACCAAGTGTTAAAAAATGTGAAATTATGAAAGGAAAGCATCAACTAGCAGCAGTCATGTCTGGATGAAATTTCACATCAACTGCACCCACATCAATGATCATTCCACTGTAGAAAAGGGAATAATAAAAGTCACCCCACTAAATCTGCCAGGAAGACACACACCTGAGCTTCCTTTGTCAAGGAGGAATGGAAAGACATGATGCTAAAATATTTTAAATAAAAATCACTGAAAAACACCAGACCACTTCATAAAGAAAAAAGTTCATTCTGGTTTACAGCAAGTACCACACTGCCTGACAGTGAAACGAGTGAGAAGGTAGTGAAATCCTCAGTTCCAGTTTGGCACCCAGAATCCAGGGATTGTTCCCTGCTTTTCTGATGGATGTCAGATTTTAACAGTTTAGAGCCAACCCCTCTTTTCTTGAAAGCCTTCTCTGAAGTAACACATAACATATGCAAGAAAACTTAAGTTCTTACATGCCAATGTTTTAAGTGTTAAAATATTCCAAGTAATTTATTCTCCTACAAATCCTCAGCTAAATATTTTATGAATTCTAGACACAAAAAAACACACTGCAACAAACATGCATGGATTACTACTCTACAGCAGTAAATGGGAAAAAAATATAAACGAGCATTTGTGTCTTTCAGGATAGAAACTTATACTGAGGTTCTAAATAACCCAAGGGTTCCTGGTGTTATTCTTCAGACAAATAAAACAGATGGGCACAACTTGTCTGATGAAGAATTGCAAGAGATGTTTGTGCAACTGTGTTTTTTACAGCTGATGATGGATCTGTCAGGCTGAGAGAGTGCTAGTAATTACAAATAGAGTAATCTATAATATTATAATATATCTGTATAACACTGCGGAGTATTATAAAAGGTTGAGGGACACAGGAACATTTTTACCTGAAAAATCTAGGCCCAAAATATGTTTTATAACTTTAGATGTATTTTTTGTTAGAAAACAATACACAGTACCTTAAAAAGCCTTCTAAAGCACAACCCAAGGTATTAGATGCTTTCAATACTGAATTAATTTCTGTACATAAAAACACAGGCTGGGCAAAAATTTACACCAAGCCCTGCTCTGCCTTACAAAGGGAAGGCAGTACCCTGTCTCCACTAAAGAACATAAAAAGAACATCTGTATTGTCACTTAAGTAACATTCTCTGTTTACACACCCCATCAAATTTTCATCCATAGGTCAAAGGCACTGAGAAAAATACAACTAAACGTCCAGCTCAGGTTGTGTACATATTGCAGCTGAAAGCACCCATCTCCTAAAGCAAAAGATAAAAATCCCAAGCTTACCACCAGAACAATTATTAGTAGTTTAAAACCAAGACCAGCATGGAATACAGAGCATGAAACCAAAGTACATATGTTCCATATGCAATTTTAAAATGCTTTGATTTGGCAGTAATGAAAGGAAATGTCTTTCTCCTCAGAAATAAGTTAAAAGCATTAGATTTTAGAGAGAAGGTAAGAAATAACAGGCTTGTATTTCAGAAGGAGGAAATCTATTAACTGTGTTCAAAGAGAGAAGGTATTTAGCTGGTGAATAACACAAGTCTGCAATATACTCTGTTAACTCTGAAAGCCAAAGTGTCACTGCTATCAAAGGAGGTTCTGCTGCAGAGTAATCCAAAGAACAGATTTTACATTATCAGATAATCTTGCTCCTCTTCACCAGGAGATTTCTTCAAATTTATTAAAAATATTCCACACTCTGTCATAGCTTGATCATGGCATGTCTAGAACTATGACAAATAACAGCAATGGAGACAAAAAACACAGAAGAAAGAAGGGAAAAGCAGGCAGCTTCCCTGGAATTCAGAAATACTGCCAGGCAGTACATGCAGATGATAAACATCTGCATCAATAACTAAACTGTATCAACACTTCACAATGCACCACAAATAAACCTAAAGAAAAGCTGACAAGTCCTCCCCTCTTAGGATGTATTTTTTAAGAGAAATTTAAGGAGAGTAATTTAAGAAACCAAATCCCATTACAAGGGAATAGGAGGAGCTTCCCTTCCTTAAACTTGCCAATGTAAGACTCACACAGGATGTAAAAGCTGGTGTGATGAAGGGTGGTAAATATCTAAACCTCATGTAGGTACATCATGTGATGTCTCTGATAAGAAAACAGGTATTTATAAAACTGGAAAATATTTTACAGTCAACTGCAAGATCAAGTTACTCCTTAAAACCAGCAACTTCAGGCTATTAAATTTTATGACCATGTATTCTCATAGTCTTATGGCTACTTCAGAGTTTAGAAGGAAGTCTTGATCTCATTTTTGACCTGAAGAACAGGAAAACATGTCATAAACCAGGGGTAAAAAAAGCAAAAAAACCAAACCAAAAACAACAGCATGATGGCATTTATTAAGTCCAGTGAATACACTCCAGGAGAACAGAAGAGCCCTTTACCATTTGTTAGAAGATGGAATTCAAAAATTGTGTTTCTGCAGAAACTCTGAAACAGAGGCTTTAAGTACAAACTCTAAAAAAAATCTGTTTTCAAGTGCTGACCAGCATGAGCTCTATCTGGTGGCAAGATACTGTAGTGCACAGGCTAGGATGAAGACTGGGAAGAAGTACTTGAGGTTTCAGCTGGGAAAAAAAAAAAAAAAAAAAAGGTAAAATTCAATAGTCTAAATGAGAACTTGGCAGTGACTCTGGGTTGCCAACATCACTTCAAGCAAGGTTTTAAGAGTAAAGACAGACTTAATTTAATCTTGCTTAATACAAAATACAAATTTAAAACATACCAGAGTGGCAAATCAGGTCCTTACTTTCATTAGAAAATCTGGATTTTTTTTTTTTTTTTACAATTAAATCTGTGAACATATCATATCCTATTTGAAGAAATAGGAGGAGATTTTACTACATTACTAATCTTAACTCCAGAAACTAAATATACTTTGAGCCCTTACTTAACACTAGGAATACAAACTTTCCTCACACCTGCAAATTGGCATTACTGGGTAAAAACACAGGCAATTTCTCACCAAGAAATAACTATACCACCTACTTTTCACATCATCTGGACAGTATGTCAAAACTCCAGGCTTCAAGCTTAAACTGTACCACCATATACTTTACAGATACATTTTATTTACATTTCTTTGTTTTCTGCACTGCATTGCAACATACTCAAAACAACATGCTATTTGTTCTCCTCTAGCCATCAAAATTCAGAAGCATCTTTTATGTGGGAGCATTTTGTACACCAATAATTTATTTTGAAATATATTCCAGCCCTCAAAAAAACTGAACTTCACTTCTTTAATTGCACCTAATTGTACAAGAAACTGTTATATCTATTACTTTGAAATATTGTCCATCACCAGACCTGTTTGCAGCAAGACAGAGCACAACAGTCCTGGATCTCTGGAGCCCAAGTATTTGCACAGTTAAAGTCTGCTCCAGGGTTGCAAAATTATCTATCATGTGATTGATAGATTTTGCTTTTGGGACTGTGATTTATCTGGAGGAACAGGAGTGAGCCTACAGTGCCCCATAGAAATGAACAGTTCCTCAGCCAGGAATCCAGCTCTAAATCCAGGTGTTCCTTGGAACATGACCAAGTTTACTTGCTTGTGGATAGAGTGAATAAACAGCTGCAACATCTGAGCAGTCAAAAAACCTGAGCAAAAGTTTTAATGCAAGGTTGTGACTGGATCCTCTAAAAGTAAATCAGATTTTTTAGGTATCATCCTGGACGTGCAAAAATCCCAGAGTGAGTCAGTGGGCTGAGTGCTGAGAGGGACAAAGTTTATCTCATGACTTTTCCTAAAGAGATCCTCACTCATGTGCCACTTAGGAAGAGAAAAAGCCATTCTTCAGCCATGGCTCAGTCCTGACTACAAAATGTAATATTTATTGCACAGTTCCTAGCACACACCTCAGTACCACTCCTGCCTTTTGCTTGGTCCTAACTGAGCAAACCTCTTTACTTCTAAAACCTGTAGTAGAGTATTTCTCTAAGAGAGAATTTACCACTTCTGACAGCAACTCAAACCCTCTAATCTTACCTCCTATTTCTGCTCTTCTGTGAAGCACAATCCTGGAAGTAAACTCCATGGTAGATAACCACATCACACTTCCAATATCCCAATTTTGAACTACAGAACTGACTACAAAAGGAGCTGCTAAAAATGTGTTTTCAATGACTAGATACAGTTAGTTCCTCATTTCAAGGCCTAAATAGCATGCTCTTTTTTTTTTTTTTATGAAAACCGTGTATTTGTTCACTGGTTGTTCCACTGTTCACTAAAATTCTAATACAAGCTAATCAAGGACTAATTGTCTGGAAACACAGTTGATGGAAACAGCTAGTCATCCTATAATCTGTTCTACATTAAATCTCCTCAGGGGGCTTGGAAACAGAATACCCACATTCACACAGATCCTAGGCATTTTTAGCTAGCAGCAAACACTCAAGTTAGCAGCAGAACCAAAACAATTACAAAGAATATCCTGTATATCCTCAGCCTCATGAGATCTCGATCAAAACAGCAACAACAAATGCTAAAGAAAAAAAAAATCACCCATCATGGTACATTCCAAGGGATCCATCTGTTGTCCTTATCCCATTGACTGCAGATGACCAATGTCAAAAGAAGAAAACAGAGCTACTAAAAAAAGTCATTCATGAAATGTGTCCTTTTGGACATTTCACCATTTCTTGGTGTAAGCTGGCAGGCTTACTCCTGTGCAGTGCTGACTTCTTGTATTTTTCTTTGCATCAAAAGTAAAGTCTCTAACTAGAGTACAGTAAGTCTGGAGTAATACTTATACCTGTCCCAGCTCAACAAAAGCAGTAAGAATTATAGTAATTGCAGGAATATGCTTTTCAGAAAAGCACCCAAGGCTCTGCCATAGATATGAGTGCCAGGGAAGGTTTTTTTGATTGCTGCTGCTCCCAATGACTGGAGTCCAGCATTAATATCCTCATACAGTTTCATTTCCAGAAGGGAATGTTTCCCCTGTACTTTCTGTGACACTGTCTTTAAATAGGTGAAAGCAAACAGAAATTGCTTGAAGGCAAATTTACAGCCAACACCACCTCCAGCATCAGAAGTGCAAATCATAGTTATTACCAATATATCAAATGCAAACAGATCAATGGAGGCCAATGGTATTCTGCCTCAGAGTAGAATAATTACTTAGAGAACAAGAAGCATGCCTGGAAAAAAAAAAAACACAACACAGAGCACTTTTAAAATAGAAAAAAAATGCTTCACCAGAAAATGAACTTCACTTCTCTAAATATCATGATAGATCCTTCTGACTCTGAGAAAATGCAGCAATATAAACCACCTTAAAAGCACAGCTCGTAAATACATATTTACATCCCATTGCACAGAAACCCAGAAAGCAATTGACTTAGAAGTTTCCTGACAAATGAATCATTAAAAGGTGGGATGAAGTTGAAGTAAAAAAGCCAGGAAGAGCAAAGAGGTTAGAAATTAAGGTATACACAAATATCTGAAAAGGTTGTTGTCAGATTTCTTGGAGAGGGAGAAGTGGGTGTGTACATTTCTTAAAAATACAATAACAGCTTTGCAGAGAAAAGGGTTCCCCTGCATAAAGCAGTTTCCAGAAATACTTTTTCCAATTGCAATCAGCAAAGAATTGCACAGTGAGATATTATCAGCTATTCTCTTCAAAAATTGACCAGAAAACTACCTCTGGACACAAAAAACGTCACATTGCATTTGCCATACCAGACATCTATTGCTCAAGCCCTGGTAAACCCCTCACAGAAACTTCCCCAGCGCAGGCAGCAGTCGGGATCCGTGTGGATCCTTTGTGTCTGCAGAGGAGCTGTGGGGGGGATGCTCTTCATCGCTCCCACCTCTGCCTCCTCCCCAGCCCCTCTCCTACTCTGATTTTTCTCTCGCCGTTCTCCAGCAGGTAAAGCTCATCGTAACCCCTCGGAAAAAAAATAAAAAATAAAAAACATGAGGGCAAGTACAGCTGTGCAGAGCTCGGCTCTGCCCCCCCCCCCGTTCGCTTTTTAAATGGGAAGGAAGAACCAGAGTGGGGGATCACAGACTGGTAAAGGTTGGAAGGGATCTCTGGAGATCCCCACTCCTGATCCCCAATCCTGCTGGAGCAGGATGCCCCCCAGCAGCTCACAGGGGAACACGTCCAGGCACACTGATGAACCTTCCGAAGCTCACTTCGGATCTCGAACCGAAGCGAACCGATCCCGCTCGCTTTTCCCCCCTCCAACCCCGGGTCTGAAGCTCACTCTAAACCCCACAAAATAACTCCCCGGAGCAGAACCCTGCTCTGAGGGGGGGAGCTGGGCTCAGTTACCATCGCACGCAGCTCAACTTTCTTTGTGGCAGAGTTCAGCGGCGATGAGCACCCAAGCGCATTCCTGGGGGGAACCCCGCCAGAACCCCAGAACACCTTCCCCTCCCGCAGACAAAGGATGCGGCTGCCACCCCCCCTCCAACCTCCGAACCCCACTCACATCCCCCGCTGCAGCCGCTCCGCCGCCCGGACCGCCAGTGCCCAGCACAGCCAGAACCAGAACCGGAGCATCCCCGGGCCCGGGCACGCCGACATCTCCCCGAGGAGAGAAGGGATAGGGATGAGGAGGGTAGAAGCGGTTCGGTACCACCCTCACCACCTCCCGAAGCAGCAGCCCCGGACAGAACCGGCCCTCCAAATCATTTAAAGCGGCGGGCAGGAGCGCCACTGGCTGGGCGGCACCGGACCGCCTCCTGACCCGCTCCGCCTCCCTGCCTTCCTCTTCTTCTTCCTCCTCCACTTCGGTTTGCCCAGCGCTAGACTCGGTTCTCCTCTGGGTTCTCCCGTGTTTTACCGCCTGTCCTCCTTACCGAGGTCCCTTCGCCTCCCCTCCTCCCCTAATAGGGACTTTCCCTCTGGTTTAAATTCGTGATGGAGACAACGAAGAGGGGGAGATGAGGAGGGATTTGTTTCCACTGAATAAAACACGAATTTACGTGCAGCCTCATGTCCGTGCCGGAGGAGAGCTGCCCACCCCCTGTTCACCCTCCCTTCGGCTCCAGGGTACCAAGAGGTTCCAGTTTTACTGCCAGAGATGTAGCTCGGCTTTTCTTTTGTTTTTGGTTTTTTTTTCTCCGGTCCTTTGTTCCGAGATTGAAGCCCATTGCAATCCCATCTGAGCGGTTCTGAGAGGTAACTGTGAAAATTAAAGCATTTAACATCTTGAGGGAGGGGTAACACCACTGCTGCCGAGGGATACTGGCGGCCAGAATGGAAAGCTGGGAACCCACAGTGGTTTTCTTAACTCCCAGAGTTGCACGCTGTACTCTGCACCATCCATCCTCTCCTTTTTATGGTCTCTCCAGAACTTTACTGCTGTGGGAAGGCAGCTCTTCCCCCTTTCCTGGCAAGAGAAGGGAGACCAACTGACCTGGAAAGGGAACTGTGCATAGCAGCAAATAAAATATGGGGAAAAAATGCACCTGAAGCATTTTATGATCTAATGTAGGGCTCTGGCTCCATTACACCACGACTTTTCCTACCTCTAGGGACCCGTGCCTAACCAACCACTGGGCTGGGACTGAGCAGATGGGCCCTGAGCCAAGTGATGCTAAAGACAAGGGTGAGATTTCCTTGCACTTGGCTGAATGGGGTTTGGTCTCAAGTTGCTCCAAATTAGCTCCTCTGTGACTTTGTGGGAGAGAGAACTGCATGGGTACACTGAGATCCTCCTGGGTTAGGGGTCAGCCTCACTTTTACAATGCATTAATTTGTCTTCCTTTCAGTCCTGTAACGAGAGCCACAGCTTCTCCTTTACACACACTTTACAAGCACAGTTTCCTGCATGGTTTTTATTTTCCAAAGCCTTCGCTCAAGTAGGTAAATATTTACCAATCATAGCAAGAAAGCTGGTTTTATATTGTTCATTGCTTTGAAGTTTGCACTGCCGTGATCCCCCTGAGATTTTATCAACTAATTTCTTTTTCATGGTAAAGAAATCATATAGCCCATATCTGACCTTAGAGCAGATTAATTGTACCCTGAAATTTCCATCGAATGGCTAAGCCTTTCTTGCATCTGGAGGAGTTTTAACTCTGCAGGACCTTGTGCTGAGCTAATCCCATTACCTCCTGCAATGCCATAGTTTTCTAATCCTTTTCTTTTCCAAACCCCAGAAAATCTTTCTTCATAAAATAATAGACCTTCATCAGACAATAGTGAGGGTTGACTGTGTCCTGAGATTTCATCCCAACCTGGACTATTTTAACATGATGGCAAAAAAAGCAAATCTTATTGTTCAGCTTTTTTTTTTCTTTCAAGGAGAGATAAAGTAGTCTTTGAAAAAAAATATTTGAATTTTTCCTTCATAAGGAACTCAGCAATAAACTGGTCAACATTGTTTTTCATACCTGTATGTGATCATTACAAATTATATATAACATTTCTTACTCTCATGGAACAGGAACACACAACCCTGAAGTAGTTCTCTTACTCAGTGAAGGCCACTTAATAGATAAGACATTTGCCTGAGAGCCACAGAGCAAAATAGAGCTGAATTCTGAAGATGGAGCAGTGTAAATCTCCTTGCAGTCAGTGCAGAAAGCTGTGCTGACCTCCCTTTAGGGACTGTGACACTGTCACTCTCCTGAACTGAAATGTAAACCCAGGCTGTGTAATGTGCCCTTCTCACAGATATTATCCCATGTTTTATCCTCAGCTGTGTTTTAATTGAGAATCTCCTGCAAAGCTGTTGACTTTAATAGTACAATTCACATGAGTAAGAGTTGCAGGGAACCAGCAGTGGTGAAAGCAGTTTCAAAAGCTTGCTGAAATAATTGATCCACCAGTGCCCAAGTCAGTTAAATCTTCAGGAAAAAAGGGTAGTGGATATAGCATTAGTGACTTCTTTACATTCCACATCCCTGCTATGACCAACTAGAGACATGCCTACTGTCATGGAGCCTGTTTGATAGATAATTGTGTGTCTTTGATCTTGATACCTACAAAACTGCATCCTGGCCACCAGCAAACCAAATACTGAACATGTTGACAAAAGAGTTCCCTTCCTGATGGATGAGATGAAAGGAATAAACCAAATTGCATCTTCCTTTACTAAACCAGCTTTTGAACTGAGCAGCAGAAGTGCTGATTCCCCTTGGTGGCTTTGTGCAGGTGAGCTGTGCTCTAATCCAATTCCATAGAATACAGATAGAAAAAAATAGCTCGTGCCCTCCATGTAGTACTAAGAGACTTTATATAGGAGAGAAAACACCAATTTTCATTATTTTTCTCTTTTGTTGAATAGAAAACTGTTCTGACAGATTCCAGTACAATCCAGATTCAGCACACCATTTACAACACTGTCCAGATCATGAATTCTGTAGAAAAGTTATCTCTCAGGAAGGCCTGTGCTGTCCTCTCCATTTTAAAGCATATTTCCCTTCCCATTAACACTTTCATTTTCAATTATGGCTTTGTCCTCTCCTATGAAGATATCATGAAAGCTGTGTATTCCCAAGCATGAATCAGTGTGCCCTCAACGAGTCAGAAACACACCACCTTTCCCCACTTCCATGTATCTGTCTAATCCTCAGTATCTCAATTCCCAGTCTTTTTAAATCGTAGCCAGTTACAGGATTTAACATTCCCTTCTGATAGAAAGAAATTTTTCGTGCAGAGCTTGTAATTAGGAAGGCTGTGCTGTGTTCTGTTATTAGCAGGAATTGTGATTTTTGGAGTGGTGGGTTAATTGCTAATAACCATATGCAATGCTTCTCTCAAGATGTTTCCCATTACAGTAATTAACTTAGCAGCTGGGGTAGCAGACATTTACCATTTGTCTTCACAGTATCCCTGATTTAGGATTGTTCCAAAAGCCTATTTGGACTTTGTTTGCTCAATTCCCAGGTGTAAGATGAAAAAGAGCGGATGGTGAGAAAGGGGGACCTGGCAAAAAACAAGTTGCAGAGATAGTACCTGGTTTTCAGACTCAAAAACTCTGTCAGTGTATTCCTGGGAATTCTGCATTTTTTTCTTCAGTATTCTTCATGCCTGACCATTGTGTTCATCAGTGCCAACTGGATGGAAAGCATGGCAGACCAGCCTGAAATAGAGAATGTTTTTAAAAACTTAAGAGATCTCTCTGTTGCTTTGATTAATCCTTCTTGAGGATTGAAAAGTGCAGACTTTATTGGTGCTTACTCATGTTCTTATCCTCAAAATATCTATGGTTTGTGATTTTTTTTTTCCCCTTCATGTTTAATAGTCAGCTAAATAGATATAAACATTTTTAGGTAATTACTTCCTCTCTGTGTTGTCTTGCTGGAGTTCCTTCCTCCACAATAAGCAGTAAGAGTTATGCTAGAATTACAGTAACCTTTTTAAGTATATGGATAATGTGGAATTTAAGAAGAAAATAAGCTGGTGTACAAAGCCAGACCACATGACAGAGCAATAGCAGATTTTTGCATTTCATTTATCAAGAGTATATATTGACGGGATTAATTTTGCTTACAAGATAATTTTAAAGACTTTTAAGAACATGATGCTAGATTTATCCCCTTTCAAAGTTCATTCTGGCCAAACAGAGTAAATTCTGTATTAAAGAAGGTTGGTTAATACCCTTGAAGATGGAAAGCAGCACACCAAAGCCATTGGAAGCTTCCTCTCTTGCAGTGAACTGGCCTTGCTCTATTGTAAGGAAGGGGGAATGCTAATGTACAGTAACACAGGATCTGGCTTTATCATAATTATGGACTTACTTCAGGAGGTACATTTTCTAAAGCAGTTGGGTAAGACAAGAAAATTAAGTCCAAATTCTTTTCTTCCATGGGAAGTAAAAGTAGTACATAAATAAATAGTTGGTCTTGCACTAGTTCTTTAAAACACGTAATAGCTTTCTGGCTCTGCAGCCTTCCCTGTTTTGTTTTGTTTTTTTTTTCTCCTACAGCACATAATAGTAAGTTTCTGATAATAGGGCTCACAGACAGCTTTGATTATAACCACTTGTCAGGGAAAGGATAACTTGGAAAATAACACCACATTCAACTGTAAAAAATGCTGCCTGAAAGACATTAATACAGTGATAATTTCTGCTAATAGAAGCCTCCGAACCCCATCCATTAGCCCTGAATTGAAATTCCTGCTTTATTTCTATCTTCCCAAGCATTTCTGCCCTCTGACCCCTCTTCCATTACTTGATAGCCACACAGCCATCCCCAGACATCAGCTGCCTGCCACAAAGGGCCCTGCACGATATGGGATGAGAAACTCACCATGAGTTTGAGCCCGGAGGCTGGGGCTGGACCTGGGGGTGGCTCTGGCAGCAGTGAGCATCACTTCCCAGCACCAGTACAGGTGGTGGTGAGAGGCAGGGCAGCCCTGGTTCAGTGGGTTTGTCTTGGGTGGGAATTTGCTGTCCAGAGTGTGCTGGTTCCCCAGTTGCTTTCACCCGACCCATCCAACAGTCACTGATTCCACTCTCCCATTTAGGACAGAAATTGAGGGGTTTTGTTGATGTTGGGGGTTCATTGAGAAGAGGGGACAGGAGGGGATGGAAGGGAGGGAAAATGGAAAGGGTCTGAACAATTTGACCCCGTGGCAGTGTCTCTGAAAGGGAGAAAATGTTCAAATAAAGGATTTCTTTTTGAGAGAATATGTGGAAATCCATTGGTATTCAAGTCAGGAGTCTATTTCTGTAGGGAGCTATTACATCTGATTGAGAAAATAAAATGTTACCCACATTCACAATTACTTATATAAAGGCCACTGATCTCATTTCTTAGCTTTTCTTTTTAGCATTAGTTAACCAAAATCCTAGCAAGAACATGCTATTGACAATGTAATTCTAAAGTAAGTTTTATGTTGGAAGGCAATAACAACTGGGAGTGCTTTTATCTGTTTCTGGATTTGGGATAATGACACTGCCACGAGTGGGTAATCTTGTGTACTGGGGTACATTCAAATAAAAATTCATACATTTGGAGGGGACTTATATCTTCTCTGACCCACACAAATGAGAGCCCAATGTATCTCAAATAAACTTAGCAGAGCTATTCCAGCCTCATCTCAATACAAAGGAAATAATTAGGATTTAGGCAATTCAGAGCAATCTGCTATTTTGCACAGCAATTCAAATATTACAAAATATTTTCTTGGAGTAACTAGTTTTTTATTTATGAACAGTTCTTTTCTCAATGATTTTTCTTCTGGCCATGTTATCACTCCCTGAAAATCTACAAAGAGCTGAGCAAGCAACTCATTCAAAAACTCAGCAGAGTATCTGCATGCTTATGTGGTCACAGAAATCAAATTTGGGATCTTCATGCTAGGAGTGTTTAAAGGCTCATCAGGTCAGGAAATACACAGAGCATTTGGACACTTGGCCAGCAAGGCACAGATAGCCAACACGATCTGGTTTTCAATTATCCTTGAGATCTACCTGGAGGGAAATTTCAGAGGGTTATTCTCTAGGAAAATGGAAACAAATAAATGTAAAAAATATAAAAATATATGATAAAAGAGGTGTGTTTCAGTTAGTTCAAAGCATAGTTCAACGAGTGCTTGGCCTATACTAAAGGGAGGAACCCAACCACACAAAACAGGCAATAATAACACTCCAGCATCTGCTGCATGTAGAACCACAGCCTTAACGAGTGCTAATACTTCAAGCATTCTAATTTATCCTCCGGGGTAGGCAGCCCCCTCAAAATTTGGTTTTTAGATGTTAAAACTCGTAACTCTCATCTAGATCACTGGAAATGCAGTTGCAAAATATATCAAAGTAAAAAATGCTCAGAAGTAGAATTCTCCTCAGGGTTTCCCCGTCCCTTCGGAATTGTTCATGTGTTTCAGATGTGAGCTGCTCCAAAAGCCTGTATTTTTCTCCTTTGTCTCATCCAGTGCTAAGCACATCACTAATACTTAAAATACTAAAATTCAAAGGAATAAACGCTTTGTTTGTTTGCTTCCAATTAAGGAGCTAATGAAATCCCAGGAATACACTTTCAGGTAATTTGTCACAGAGGAGCCAGGACTCGCTAGCGTGGTTCTGTGTGTAACTTCCCTCTGCTGACACAACCAGACCACAGTTCATTCTCAGAAAGACACCAGAGCATTATTTTACTGGTTTTTTCCCCTCTAAATTACCTGCCTGGCGACTGTCACCATTGATCTCTTAAGTCTTTGACTGAGTAATCAGTCAGACAGCTAATTAATGTAGTGGCTTGGAGGGAAAGAGAGAGGGAAGGATGAAATGAAAGGGGAGAGTTTTTTCCTTGTTCTTCTTGGGTTTATTGCCTTTGAAAGGTGCTGCATCCATAGGAAAAAGGAAATTTGTCTATGCTTTTTTCTTCTGGGAGACAGTTCACCTACTAGAAATCCATTTAGCAACTATTAACAGAAACTAGGAGAATCTGTGGGGCTGATGAGACTGAAATCCAAGCAAAAAAAAATCTAAGATTTCATATTTATTTTCCCCTATTAAGAGTTAAGGATTGCAGCTTGTATTTTGACTTGAGTGGAAACTGCAAAACCTAACCCATATTTTCAGATGGTTTTAGAACTAAAACAGATGTTTTAAAATTCAGCTAACTTGGTAATATTTTGATAGAAAGAGGGGTTTTTTTTCCTCCTTCCATCCTCATGCATCCCCTCCCCATAAATAAGACCATGTGACCTACAAACCCCAAAATTTATCCAGATTTCTTTTAAACAAAATGGGTCAAACTCAGGTGCCTGAACATATTCTTTAAACACCACCACTCACTTTGACTTCAGTCTGAGACTAAAGACATGAGGAAAGGGAATGCCTCGTGCTAAAATGCATTTTCCAAAAAGTATTCATCAGGGTCAGTGAGTTTAAAAAAAGTCATATGGGCATATTTTTCTCTTATGGTGCTGAAGCCCTTTGTTTCAGAGCTTTCTCTTAACTCCTAAACTTTTAGTGAACTTTATTTTCAGATGTCAAGCCTAGAAGGTGATGCCTGCACGCTGCAGTTGGCATAAGGATTTTTGCAAGCTTTCCCCCATAGTTCCCTATCAAATTTTAGTAACCAAATTCTCTTAAAAGAATAAATGAACTATTAAAGTTAGCAGCAGACAGACCATGCTTATTTAATCATGGATATTTTTGAAGCATAGAGGATTCTCTTATTTTTAACAGCTATGATAACAGAAAAGGTATTTAATTTCCTTTATTCTCAAGGAATTATACATATCCTGGAACAGCTCCTTTAATACAGAGTTAACCTCATATTGCCATGCACATATATACAGGTATGCACATATTACAAGGCAGGATTTAAACACTCTTGTCTAGAGGGAGCTGATGAACTGAAATGGTTTAATAAGCCTTCTTTTTAAATTCTTAAGGGAGACAGCTATTAGCATCAGCAGTATTTGTTGCTAAATGCAAATAAAATAATTCTGAGTGTGGGAATTATGCTGACCATGCTTCATGAAACAGCAAGCCCAGGACTGCTGCAAGGAAGTGGCAATTAAATATTTCACACATGCCTGCATGGCTGTTTATCTACAGCTTAACGGGTTGTGCTGTGATCATATCCAACAACAACAAAACTGTGTTGGAATTGAATCCCCAACTCATAATTCTGTGCCTGTTATTAACTTGTAGAGGAACCCACACTGCTGTAAAGCCTTACACCAAGTGTCTGAGGAGAATATATAACAGCCAAAAAACCAGTCTTCACTCCAACAAAATCAGCATTGAGTGGACTAAGTACTGCAAATCAAGCATGTTTTATTAATTCAAAGATCAAGACAATAATAAATTAAGCACCTAGATATATGGAGGGAACAGGCAATGTCAGCAGTTAAGAGGCTGGTTTAGACTGACCTCAAAAATTGTCTAAATATCAAAAATATTTCTGAAGGTTACAATAATTAAAGATTAATGGAAATGGTATAAAATTCTAAAAGGTTTATGAATCTAAATCATGCCAAACTAACTCAACATTCTTTCATTATTGACTTTTTAGACACAAACTCTAATCTATTCAGGCTTCAGTGAAGCATTTATTACATCTGGAAAATAATTAGTTTAACCTCAAGCAGCTTACTGTATAACAAGAAAAGCTAAGGAAAAATATAATGGTAAGTTGTGTTGAAAGGGGAATGGTTTGGCTATGGGAAGCTCACTCATAAATCTCTCAATACTGAATCTCAGGGAAAAAATAGAGTTCTATCTGTGGACATGGCATAAACAAGAGGCATAACCTCATGAAGTTTGCTGGTAAAAAGGTGAGAGGTGTTGAAGAGAGTGAGAATAGCATGCTGGAAAAACAAGGTGACTTGGAGGCTGAAGTAAGACATGGATGAAATCTAAAACCACAAGAAGGTGGATGATAGAGCTGGGGACTAATAATAACAGCAATATTTGCTGGATTTGCCACGACACACAAAGAAATTTGCCAGAAATGTGGTGAGGCAGTAAAACAATAAACCTAAATAAATTTAGAATACTCCTATTGCTACCTTAGCAATAAAGATGAATTGTTCCTAGTAGGAGGTCTGAGATACCACACACAATTTTGATTCTTCAGGAGTGTGATGAAAAGAATTGAATGTGATGCAGGTATGGAGCAGGCAGCCAGGGAACTAGAAAGAATTTGATCTGTTTAGATGAGCAAAAATGAGGCTTGTTTAAACTAGCAGAAGTTGGGGCAGAAAGAGGGATTACTATGTGACTGCTCTCTTAAATAACACTATGGAAAGGGGGTTGGGATGGGATAAATATCAGGGACAGATAAGATTTTGGCAGAGCTAAAAGACAATGCTGGTGTAAAAAGGAGCCAGTCCAAAGTAGCCTTACACATGTGTTTAAGCAGGAAATTATGAGGGAGCTTTTAACAAGAAAGTGTTTGGAGTAGCTTCCTAAGACAAGCAATAGTAACAAAATAAAAAACAAGCCACATGGTGGAAATCTGTAATTTCATCAAAAAGAATTCTACAATATGTTTTTATGTGATAACAAGGAACTGGATTTGGTCACAAGGAGATGTCCTTCAGTCCTGCATTCCTTGCTGGTTTTCAGCCTTTTCATTTTGAATGCTATCACTGTAACTGTGTTGCAGCCTCAGGTACAAGAATAAAACACTGATCTGTTTCTAGTAACCCCTGAGCTAAAAATCAGGTTCTGCCTCAAGTTATGAAACACCTTTGGAGGTTGCCAATTTAACCACCTTTCTGGGACTTTCAACAAATAAACCCTTTGCTTCTTGAAGTGGGAATAATCTTTTTGGTTTGTGTTGGGCTGCAATAAAATCCTGAGCCTTGCTTGGGGATCTTCAGCCTTAACTAATACAAACAACAACCAAAAAATGGCAAACTGACCCTGATATTACAGTGTGCTCTGACATTTTAAAAGAGAAATGTATTTGTCTTTTAGATGGCAGAAAAACATCTAAAGGATGAATGAAAGCAAAGACTCAATTTCAAAATGCACATTTTCATGCACTCATCTACTCTGATAGATGGGTGATTATCCCAGTGGTGTCAAGCTAGTCCAAACATGATAGCTGAGTTAATTTTCAATGTTCCTGACAATAGGAAATGATAATTTTTTTATAGTTTAGTTAGAACTAGAAAAAGAATACGTGTCAGCTTTCTCCTCAGTATAGCAGCACCTTCTTTTGTGATCATATATTTACTGATAAGCCAAATCTACCAAGTTTGGCACAGCAGAGACAACAGAAGAACATGGTAGTTTCTGTTATCTTTGTACACCACCAGCAAGTTGCCTCCTAAATTTTCTTTACAGGACCTTTATTTCCAGCAATCATACATGCAGAAAAAAATACCAGAGGTTGATCAGCAGGGTTGATTTTGCAGTTCTAAAATGAGTGCAGAAGAACAAAATCTCACTCCTTCTATATTATTCCTTGCAACAGCATTTTCCCTACTTCTGTACTGAATTCATGGTAGGAAAATATGATACAAACATTTAATTGCATTACATTGATAGGGTAGACAACATTCACTTAACATCAATTAGCTTGCATTATAGCTGATATTATGAGCTGGGCAGTATGGAGTTGACATTCAGAGCTTGGTCTGGACATGATAGGGATAAAGGGGGATGCCTCTGCAGCTGCAAGGAGCTGTCAGCTCCTCCCCTGTCACTTAACTATGTGTGTGTTGAACTGGGTAGGAGCCCCCCAGGACATCTTCTCCTGTTATTAGGAATTACAGCAATGTACTACAATCTAGTTTGAAAAGCAGTTTATCTTTGTGTACATTTTCTTACAATTCTTGGTGAAAATAGAATTTGCTTCCTGAACAGCTGGGATGTATCGTGGGTGTTGCAGCATTACTGAGCTGGAATCTTCAGATTTATGTGCCTTTGAGTGTTGAGCAGAGCAGTGACAGACATCATTAACTGATAAACTATTCTGTCCATCTTTAGGCTTGTTTTCACTTACTTAAAAGTCAGTAAATGCAGCAGAGGAACCCGCATTTTATAGCTTAGGCCTTAAAATTATATGAGACGTTGGTTTATTTTCTTGCTCTCAAAGCTCATAGGTGACCTGAAAGAAGTCATGAGGAGAGTTGTAAAGCTGTAAACAAATTGACTTTAGGCTGTTTAGCTCCTAGAGTTGCAGCACCTAATCTTGCAGCACCAGGGAAATAGATCCTCAGCATCACCAAGAAGAAAGCTATATAAATTATCCTACAGAAAAATAAAGAAGAAAAAGACATGTCCTAAATCTCACCTTCCTCTAGGCTTAACTACTGACCTATGAAAAAAAACAACTCTGTCCGTTTGGAATGTGCTGTCTGGAATTATCCTGATCTTTACCTCAAGTGATCACTAGATAAATCAGCAACCTTTCCAAGAGGGATCAAGACCAAGTTATCACTTTTTCAGCTCAGTGACTCCTTCTGCTCCTAAACCACTGAGAAGGAGCCAGACCCTGCTCAGAGTGGCTGCCTCCAGCTGCCTTCCTGTCTTGGCTTCCTCTTTCTCCCAGCTTTCTCCAGAACTCCCCAGTTTCTCATCCCTATTTCTTCTTTCTCAGGTGTGTCCACAGAATCCTAGAATCATAGAATTGGCTGGGTTGGAAGGGACCTCAGAGCTCATCAAGTCCAACCCTTGATCCACTCCCCCCGTGGTTCCCAGCCCATGGCACTGAGTGCCACATCCAGGCTCTTTTGAAATAGCTCCAGGGATGGAGAATCCACCCCTTCCCTTTACAGAAGGGTCTCAGCATGGGACAGAAAAAGGAGCTGAGCCCTGCTAAGAGAGAGACAGCTCTGGACACAGAGTGTTAAGCATTAGAGAAACCTGGCTGTCAAAAACATGGCCATTATCAGCTTTAGGCTTGCAATCCTGACTGCACTGCCCAGATTTAAGTGCCTGGATTTCACCTCAACATCCTGAGGCACTTGGGGGTTGTGTTTTCATTTTGAATTTCCCTTTAAATTCTCCCTGCCTTGCCAAGGTGGCCTAAGGACAAATCCATTAATGCATGTGATAGGCAGGTATATTTACATTGCAGGGGTTATGTAAGCAGGTAGAGCTCATCAATAATTAAAGGCTTTGTGACCATTTTCTTCTCAAAATTAGTGTGCAAGCTGCACCATCCCCATGCTTTTCTTCTTTTTTCTTTCTTTTTCTTCTGAGTAATTTTAAGGGACAGTGTTTTAAGGGATGATGGTTCCAATCAGCCTGCAGAAGGCTGTGTGAACCTCTCCTTAATTTCTCAGAGAAACAAGCTAGAGGTATTACCAATATGAAGTAGGGTTTAGTAAGGGAAGGATCAAGCTCCCTACTTCTGTTTTGATGACAGTCTGTACAAGGTGTAATAAAATCAATAGTTTCTCTTGCTGAAAGGTTTCTTTCTAGCTACAGCAATGACAAGAGGATAGTGGGCAAAGAGCTCTTCTAGCTGGTCTTTAAGAATCAATCACACTTAGCAGCAATAGCCACGATGACAACAACTGCACAATGGACAATTAATTTTTTACACAAATATCCTTAACTTTCAGAGAAAAGAGATATTTCCAAGAGATAGGGAGTAAGATGCCTGTTTCTCTAAAAATCAAGAAAATACTAAGAATTTGTTATTAAAGGCACTGAAACAGAAATGCTGAGATCCTTAAGGGGTACAATACCAACATACAAATTTAGTCCACCTGAACAAGAAGAGCAGAAAACCATCAAGATTCCTTTGAAGCACAAATTTTAAAAGTCACATCAGGAAGTTCAAGACTCCTAGAAGGAAGCCAGCATGGCTGTGTCACATCTGCTGTCAAGAAGGGACTTCTCCCTCCTCCTAGCAAGCCCCTGATCTTCAGGACCTGGTGAAAGATGTGAGCTGATCCAGCACAGAGCCACTGTCTCAGACCAGAGGAGAACCAGCTGTGTTCTGCCTCTGTGCTGTATCTTGAGGCATTGTAAAGATGTAATTGGCAATTACAAAGTCACATTAAAAGGTAGGCAGGCAGCTATTCAAATACATCAACTGCATGTGTAACAGAAGGCAGAAATAAAGTTGTATCAGGTAAAAGGCATATCCATGCATAAATAATGAGGGCAAAATATGATAAATCAGCTTGTTCTATTGTATCCCAGTGAAATTTCAATACAGCTTCAGTAGTGTGGAAGAGCAAATGAAAGTTAGAGCAAAGAAAGGACCTGTGCTTGGAGATTCAGTCCTTGGTGACACTGGGTGAGCTTACTGTGGCTCAACAGCAAGGATGAAAGGCTGATAAAACCAAAAGAAACTCTGGTTAACATGCCCCTGCTTCTGTCTGAGGTGCAGGGGGGGTTGAGAGGCTGTAGTTAAGGAACACTGTCATTTGAAAAATGTAGAAAATAGATGTACCTTGGAATAACAGACAGAGTGACTTTGTAAATGTGGACAGCAGACTGTACTCTGTCTTTTCATGCTGGGATGTTTCTTTGTTGATGTCTCTGTTTTAAGATCAGTTTGCTCTATGCATCACCAATTGCCTTTTGTTTTCTCACAGCAGGGAAGGCTCCGTTAATCCATATGTCAAGAAAAAAAATTCAGGCTTCTCTTTGATAGGAAGAGAGCATGACAGCAATCTATTGAAAAGGTGGTTTGGAGTATCATTTCTTCCAAGCTAATTTATTGACTGGGTGGCTTTCAGAAATAAGAGGTATGTTTCTCAAGATAATGAGCTGAGATGTGACTCATGAAGTCCATGTGAGCAGAGGCAGACTAATTGTGAGAAATAAACTAATAAAAAACCCCTCAGTCTCTAGAAATCAGTATCTTTTGTGATACAGCAGTCTGAACTTCAGAGAACATCAATGTTTCCACCTGTTCCCTGCTGCCAGGATGTTGTTTTAGCAGCTTCAGATGTGTACAACATATTTTTCACTATTAAGCCTTGGATCAGGTTGCTAAGAAAGTATCTGAGCTTTGGAGGTGGGGTCTGCAGAGCAAACTTCCCTTCCAGCATGATTATATGGGGCAAATGCTACCCCTCTAATATTTAGTTAGGGTTCCAGAATCCACAGATCACACTTTTTTTTTTTTTTTTTTTAACCAGTATTTTCAATTTAAAAATATAGCCCACAGTGCAACTACATAAACATTCTATCCTTCCTGTAGCATTTGTGGAATAATTTTGACAATTTCTAACAACCAATTGCTGTCACTCATTTTTCCACTTCTAGGACAGCTGATGGACAGGACACAGCCACGTTTCAACAACAGAAAAGGCATCCTAAAGAAATGTGTTCTTAGGAAACATGACTTGTTTTTCTCACACAATGAAACTTCTCCTAACAAAAAAAAAAATGCCCCAAATCTTATCTTCCAGATAAAGTGAATATGCCCAACTTCTGCTGAAGCTGTAGGAAAGTCTGTTACTACTCAGTCCAGCCCATTTTTAACTCTTGGACTCCAGAAGAAATTTTCACAGTGCAAAGAAAGAAGAAATTTCACAATGCAACATTTTCTGGGATGTTTAAGACATAGCAATAAAGGGTATTGAAAAAAATTTCACAATGTTCTCCTTCTTTTAGGTGTGAGCCTTAATACCTGGACTCACTCTGGAATAATCAGCTACAGAAATAGTCAGAGTAGAAAATTCTGGGCCATTGGGGATGTATGACTTTTTTAAGGCTGACCCTGAATCCTCCTGACCTTTACTTAGCTGCTGAATTGTCTCTGCCTTATGTTACTAAGGGAAGAAATCACTGCCTTAAAATGTTGACTTTGTTCAGCACATTCTTCATGCCATAACTGACTTGTCTTTAGGTGCCAGCAAAGCACAGTCAGTGAATTCAGAGATGACAAACAAAAGCTGCAGAAGTTGCATTCCAGCAGCATCTATAATTCCTCTCCTTAGGATAAAGAGCTCCATTCTAGCACTGTGAACCCCAGACTGCTGAGAATGCTCTATCTTTGGTTATATGTCTATGAGTTATTATGTGATTTCTACAAACACACTTCAGCATATTGTACTTACATCAACACTTCCTAATGCTTAGCAAAACTTTTGACAAATATGGTCTGTTCTGGGTCTGTACAAACAGTGAAAATAATATGGAGCTACAGAGTCATCATTATTTTCTAAGCTCAGTTTTCTCTTTAGCACAACAGATGTCCATTGAAAAGAAAAATATGTTTCCAATGCTTTTAGAATTACCAGGATTTTTCCTCCACAAACTCGTCCCATTAAAGCCATTCCTGAGAAAATGAGTGACCAAAAACCCCATTTGGAGCTGCCCCATGTGAGGCCCCATGTACACAGATTTCCACCCTTTCTCCTCTCAGGACCCTAAATAAGGCCTCAAGTTTAAGCAGTTCCCAGTAAGAATGGGACTGGCTCCCAGTAAGAATGGGACTGCAGAGTAGTAAAATGTTCCTCCAGCAGAAATGAACAGTTGCATTTTTATTTGTGAAATAAAACCTGAATTTTAAGGGGTGAAATTCTGAGACATAAATAATCCCACGGTGCCACAGCAACTCTATTACAATAAGTTTTAACCCAGTTTTCCATAAATATTTGTGTACAAGCCAAAAAAGCAGTCCAAGGATATGAAATTGATACCTAGTAGGCCATTTCTAACTACTAGATGTCAGACAGTTACCTGTTGGTTTCAATTAAGCTTTGCAGAAACCCCCTTGTGTCATGCTGTACAGTGAAGAAAAATAATGAGGCAACATACTCCAAAGTGCTTCACTTACAATTCAGACTTTGGGCTGTGTGTGAATCAAATTTGCACCAAAAATAAGCAACTCACCAGCAGCCTGAGAACAGGAGGTCAATGAAATGCAGAGCAAAGAGCCAGGCTGGGGGGAAGAAGGGAATTGGAATGTTTTGTAAGACCCCAGTTCCCATCCCAAAGTGCTGGGTACAAGCACTTTGTGACTTGTTTCCTTCTCATCTTGAGTGTGTTCAGCTTGCAGCTCTGAAAACACTTAAAGAACCTCTGGCAAGGGCTGCCTTAAAGTTCTGGAAAACCTGTCCTGAGTATTATCAGCAATATATAGAGAAAACTTACAAAACAAAACCAGACCGATAAAAAAATTACAGCAGTCAAACATTTTTCCCATTATATTGACATCTAGGGATACCCACTGGGGCAAAATCAGTGGTGAAAACACACAGGGGGAGAGCTTGAATTTTGATAGTATGGATAAAGAGCACCTGGGAAGAAGCAAATGGACATCCCTCATTCACTGAGAAAAAAAAGCAAGATGTGATGGGTCCAAATTCAAGCAGAGGCAGAACACAGGTAGCTTGAGGCCTGTGCCAGTGGCCAAGCCACAAGTGTAGCCCAATGTGAGGTTATTTTCTTAAGATAGTAAAGGGCATTGAACTAATGGATGGAAGTGTATCAGCTGATGGGAAGTTTAGATGAACATTCATACACTGAGAGTTTCTTGTTTAGTGACACTGGGAACATCTTTGCACTCTGAGATGAAATCTGCACTGACCAGGGAAGGTTTTCGGGTTTTTTTCTGTTTCCTATTCACTGTTTCTTCTTTGGCTCTGAAACAGAACTGGTACATGAGGACAGGTGGCCCCAGATAGCTTTAATTTTTCTTGGATGGAGTCTACTCTCAAGTGGAGTGGAAGAAGAGTGCCAGTATAGTATTTACTACTTTGTGGAAGAGGAGATGCTGTTGCTATAAGCAGATAGCCTTTTCATGGGCCAGAAAATGCTAGAACCTGACCAATGCAGAGAATGAAAAGATTGTATTAAACAAATATCCTGTTTTATTTACATGTGTACCAAACAGTCACACTCTGAAGACCCTACACCTCTGATTAATTCATCTCCAAACCCACAAGCCAGATCAAGCCAGTAGAAACCAGATGTACTTTTTGAACCAGATTTTTCACTGAGGCTGCTAGAAATGGAACAGAGCAGAGTGGAATAGAAGCAACAACATATTACAGCTTCCTGCAGATTCTTTTTCAGGACTTGGAAATGTCCCTCCCATGCCTGGAACTGCACACACACAGTAGGAGTGAGGAGAGATGACCAGAAAGCCAACACCAAGGATCTGTCCTAGAGGATGGACAGAACCCACCCAGTGAGGGGAATCTGCTCAGTTCTACCTCTATAGGAATGAAATCCACAGGGGAGAATGAAGAAGCCAGGGATGAGCTGGTGACAGCAAATGTCTTTCCACAAAGGTGTCCTGAAATATGAAAAGTGGATAGGTTGAAAGATCATCTCACAAAGATCTGGAAGACTTCACCAGGACCCAGCACTTTTGTATAACCTCATGAAAGAAATACAGTGCCCTAGGAAACACTGAAATCAGAATATTTTTTTTTTCCAGCAAGTTTGAATACTTGGGATTCAGTTCAATCTCTGTAGTCAATTTCTGGAGAACTTTTTATTTTATTAAGTCTATTTATCTAACTCAAAGTGTGTTGGCTTTCCCAGCTTTGTCAGACGAAAGGGAGACAAAGATGAAGCCAAAACACACCGTGCTAAGCCCAGCCACTCTGTCTCCGGGGCAGACAAAGCCAGCGCCAGCCTCTGTCGCAGGCAGAGAAAGAAAAGGAGACCTTGGGATGTTTTTACAAGCATCGGTGACTTGTTGCCATCTGGCGGACAGATCCTGGAAGCCCACGGCTCCTCCGGCACCACCGAACTGAAGGGCGGAAGGAACAGACGGAGATCCCTTGGCCCAACCTTTCCATCTTCTCTTTGCGACAGAAAATCTCTGTAACTTCTGGCCCCCTCTAGCCCGCAGGAGCATCACACCAGGTCCCTGGGCTTGCGGGAAAGTCTGGAATGCCAGTGGCTGAACAGTCATGGAAAAAAGAGAGTTTTCAGGATTATTATCAGAATTGATGCCTGCGTGACCCTCGAGATTTTATTCCTTACAGCAATAACATGAAGCAGAGCACAGCTCATTGCTGTTGAGGAGAAATGGAGCAGGATTTTTAATCACAGTTAAAGATGATTGAAAAAGGAGAGAAGAAAAGAGAGGAAGGACAAACCTCAGTTTCCCAATTCCAATGCCTGAATGGCAGCAAACAGAATCAGTGGTAAAAACTTTGTGTGAGACCCAAGCCCTGGATGGCTCAGAGTCCATGGATGCTCTGCTTTTCCTGAGAAGTTCTCATCAGTGCCATCCACATGCAAAAATGGATAAACATGATGTAAAAAGGAACACGGGAGGTTTTAAGAGCAGCCAGTCCCTTGTGACAGCACACAAAGCTACAGAAAGTAGAACTGGGTTGTGCTAATTGGGAGCCAGGACATCTCAACATTTTACTATTAAGAAATGTTTCTGTCACTACATATTCTCATTACAAGGTGTTAAAATTGGCTAACAAATATACTGCTCCTTTTAAAAATGTATTACATTAATGTACTTTAGTCAGGGTTTCTTGTCTTATTAAGAACTAAGACAATTTCTCATTGGCACAAAATAATTCATGCAGTTGACCTGCATAAAGAGGCTTCCATATCACCACCACATCTTGAAACATGAAGTCGTATTTCATTGAAAATCCCCCAAAAAAGGATGATGTATTCACTTCAAAGCAACTATTTTTCAGCATATAAAAAGATATTAAGAACCCAAGAAGGATTTGCTAGATTTATTTCTGCAAATACCTCCCCAAATACACTTCAGTCATTTACTTTTGTGGTGTGTGTCATCATGAAAAGATGGAGCTATGGGTCACACACCTCAGTCCAGATGGATATTCCTAAAAAACCTTGGAGAAGCTTCTTGCTGGTGAAGATCCATCAGAAACATATATAACATGGGTGGTCTTTGTCCAGAAGTCAGCTACATTCTAGAATCATAGAAATGTTTGGATTGGGAAGGGAACTTAAAGACCATCTTGCTCCATCCCCCTACATAGGAGTCACCCAGGCTGCAGCCAACCTGGCCTTGAACCATTCCAGCAACACAGAAAATCAGACACAAAATCAGGGAATTTGGAGTCAGGATTCTTTTAGTGTGCTTTCCTCCTTATAAAAAGATAACTAATGAGCTGGGTATCATCAGTTAGCTGTTTGCCTCTCTATTTTTGTCCTCACATCCTCCTCCTCTTTTCAGTTGTATCATTATTTGCCTTTAACCAGATGAGCTCTAGTGATGGAGATGCACCAGTTGAAAGCTCTTTACCACACACTTATCATGTCCAAATGAAGTGAATTTTGTAATCCCTCTCTGAGGTTTGGTTCAATAAGAGGTTCCTGATCTCAGGGGTCACTATGGCCTCAAAATAAAGTACACATAAACTTAAAGGCAGAAGTTATTTATAAGATATTGGGCAGAAAAGCAGCATAACCAAAGTACAACATCAAAAACCACTTTTTTTCCAGAGTCAGTCTGTAAGTGCAAAGGAAAATAACTTAAATTGGCAGAAGCACATTCCCAATTGGTTGTTTCAGTAAAAGCAGCTCATTATTTCAAGTGAGAAACTCTCCTCCAGCCTACAAAAACTGGAGATTTACAGTATGATCCCCAGCTGGCTTAGGATGACAGCAAGACTTTTCAGCATAGGTTCCAAACCAGTCAGAAGGCCAGTGGTTAGGATATTAACACAGTGTGCAGAAGCCATGGTTGAATTCTACCTTTCCCAGACTCAAAGAAATCCAGGCCCTCCATCTGCCATCTCTCCAGTAAGTTTTATCTGCACACTGCCATGCTGAGGACTCTGATGAGGCTTCACCCTTCAACACAGAAAACAGGTTTGACAAATAGGGTGTTCTTTTTTTCACACTGGAGATATTTCTGCTAAAAGCAGCTCAGATAACCAAGGCAGACTCTTTGTGATTGAGCAGAGAGGCTCATTTACTTCCCTGTTTTTAAAGGCAGGATCCCAGTCAATGTTTCTTGTAGTCAAGGAGAATCTGAGTTCAAAGGAAATTGTGTCCCAACAAAGCACTATGGCAAGGAAAAAGGACAGAAAGCTTGGATCCATGTTCTGGATCTGTTTTCTAATTAGAGGGCTTGGGGCCCATGAAGTACTAAAAAGACTTCCAGTGATTTCAAAACCTACCAAGGATCTCTTGGTTGAAGTTTCCTGTTACATGAAACTGTTATACATATGCTTAATTGCACAATTTCCTTTATAAGTGAAAAAAAAATAACCAACTATTATCATTAGCCTGTAGCTTTGCAGTCTGGAATAATACTTGGGTAAGCACCAACCAACTGGAACATTCTGCATTTTTTTATGTGTTTGCACAGAGAAGCTGTGACTAGTGGTAACAATTTTGGCACCTTGTGTTTATTATTGTCAAAAGAAATACTGTATTAAATAAAAATACTGGGCAAAGGCCACTTCCAGGTTTATCATCAGGAGATACACTTCATGCTTTTTAAAAATCAAGTTCTATCTACATGCTTGCTGCTTTACTGCTTCTCATTTAACTGAGTTTCATTTCTTGGGTGCCTCCCATCTTCTTTACATTAAAACATGAGCTGTGTTAACCAAGAAATGTGAGAAGGAGGGCACTGATGCTTTGGGAAAAGAGGAGGTGTTAGGGTTGGGCTGACACAGTGGAAGAGGTGAGAATTTGTCTGCTGGAACCAAGATATTTTCATGGTCCAGGTTAGGTTCTGAAGCAACTTCCAGGTTTGCTCTGAGGATCTGAACTGTGAAGCCAGAGATGAAGGGCAGGTCAGGGCAGTTCTGCTCTCTCTCAGCAAGGTGGTGTCTGTGTGCCCAGCTGTCTTTTGGTCCCAGAACAGCCCCCAGCACAACCACCTCCTGCAGCTTCCCTGCAAGCACAGGCAGCTCACCCTGAGCCCTTTCCCAGCCCATGGAGTTTACATCCCACATGCACTGAGCAGGAATTTTGTGGGAGTGCTAGCTGGCCTAAGGAAGGAATTAATATGTCAAACATCCCTTTTAAACCAAATCCTACCCTCCTGGGATGATGGTTTGCTCAGAAAAGTGACATCATGGAGTATCATCCAGCCTCTGCAAACCCTGGGAGTTCTCAGGTGTGTGTTGCATCACACACCAGTGAGCAAACATGATGTATTTGTGAGCTATAAAAAGGACATTTCTAGCAGTGTGAAGCTGGCTGAACTCAGGGCTTTAGCTGATCCCTTCAGGTAAGGAAAGGAACATGTTTTGAAGCAAAATATCCTATATACCATAATTCCCACTCAAAACAAATGGATATTTATTTTCCATTTAAAAAAAAAATTACTTGTGTTTCAGACCAGGCCATGTGCCTTTGATATTTATAGAGAAATACTGGCATATTTAGATATAAGTGATGTGTCCAAAGAGGATGGGGTAAGCCTGACTTATCCTGAGGCTCCATGTCTTGAGAAAGTCCTATAAAACCTACTTCTTGAACTAGCTTCAAAATTTTCAAATTTCAGAAAAAAATCAATTTTTAAGGACAAATAAATCCAAGTATGAAATTTACAATGTGATCTAGTCTATGATTACTATAATCTATTAACCAAACTTCATTTATGTGTCCCAAAACTCTCTTCCCTCAAAATACTCTGCAAAAGTGAAAAAGTGAGAGTCTGACTTCAAAAGCCCTTCAACACTAACAGCAGATCAAGTGTATTTTAATTAGAAAAATATTCAGCCTGGAGAATACAGGTCTGGCTCTGAACCTAAACTGCTCCAAAATGCAGCCTGGCTGTCAGATTTCAGCTGGGGCCTCTTTACTTTTACTGTGGAAGTAAAGAGGAAAAAATTCTCCACTGTAACATTGGTGTGAGTCCAAATTGACAATAAAATGACTGCAGTTTCTTGGGGTTTACTCCAACAGGAAGTTTTATCACTGCCTATCAGCATTAGTCATGCATTAGGTTGTAAGTCAAGTCAAAACAAAGTAATCACATCTTAAATTGTGAAGTCAAAAGAAAGAAGGGAAATCTTGAGTGTACTGGTTCAATAATCTGATGCTGACTTTGATAGAACCACTCTGTCACCCCAGAAAATTGTCTGTAGAAATTCAAGTCTTTGTTTTAGACACATAATATGCATTACATAGTTTGTTTTTCTTCTGAGAAATGAAGAGCTCAGGTAAATATACATATATATGCATATTTGGTTTGATTGGAAATTGCACTTTTAATTAACCATTCTAAAGAGCAGGAGGTCAGGAATTATTTTTGCCTAATTGTAACCTTTAGATTTGGACATTTCTGCTGGAGAAACTGGAGAAAAGCAACACCTTCCTAGCAGCATCTTTGTTCTACAGGTCCCATATAAACTTAAAAGTCATGTTGCTGTGCTGCCTTCTCCATCCTTTAGGCACTTTATAGATAGAAGAAATTAATTTGAAGCATCAAGGCAGTTTACCTGAGTCACTGTAGAAAGCTCACCATAATAAAATATTATTTTACAAAAATTTGGCAAATTCATTCTCGTTTTTTGTATTTGAATGTTAAAATATCCAATAATACATTCTGATTTCCAATTATTTTGCTTATTTTACCCTTTGGAATAATATAGCCCTGCTCCAGATGTACTTTAATCTTCCTACTTCTGCCAAATTTCTGTTTTCCATGTGCTTAGTGCTCTCATCAAGAGCAATGTGTCTGTGTCACTTCCTCCCTTGATGTTCAGGCTTTTTCTTGAATCATGCAATATATAAGAAGAAAAGCCAAAAAGGAGAATGCAAGTCCTTTACAGTGCTATTTTTAAATACAGGAAATTGTGCTGGGCTGTTGGAAAAGGAGATTCCTTTTGAAGAGTAGCTAATAAACAACAACATGCTAGAAATAACATGCATGCACAACTAGTTCTGCCCTCTAGCAGGTCTGTGTAAGTGAGGGTCCACAAAGCACAAAATGTCCAAAAAGAAACAACAGAGAAAAAGGTTCCCAAGTGTTCCTGATACTGTGAGGATCTGCTGAAACACACTGACTGTCCCCAGTGATCTGAGGCCACTGGGTTGCTGGTACCCTCTCTCCTCCTCAAATGTTGATTTATAGGTAAAAAACCTTGGATTCCTACAGATGCAAGGCAAACTATCCCATGAATCCAAAGCTTCTTGCCAAGGAGGTCCTCCAAGGGCTGAATAGGTGAGAAGGAGGATCCCTTTGAGCCTGGGCAGGAGAGAGGCAAAGGAGTCCCTGGAGCAGCAAAGAGATGGGGAGCTCAGTCCAGCTCTCTCTGTTTTTCCTAGGACTTCTTAGGGCACCTTCCCAAGGAACCATCAGTTCCTCATTCTGTTAGGAGTCACATATTGTAGCAGTGAAACCCCCTCTGGGGACAAGGTCATCTTATTTTTAAAATAGAATGAGTGGAAAACAGCAAGAATATGTTCAGAGTGTACTAGGAAACAGCAAGAGAAATCTAGGTAGAACAAACAGAAGGTTTGCCAGGATATAAATGCATTTCAGGCAAGAGCTTTTGTAGCATGAGGTGGTGCCATGGTACCAGGCAGGAGCTGGGTATGCTGGTGACTCTGTTCTAGCAGGGGGACTCCATTTCAGAGAGTATAATTAGGAATAAACTCACTGATGCTGCTTAATGCCCTAAGTCCTGTTCACATTCCTGTGTTACTTGCAGTTTTCTATGACTTTTACCTAAACAAATAGTTCCAGCAGAAGCTCATCTTTGAAAGTTTTACAGATGACTGTGAAACATAAGGGCAGCTTTTCCTGTGCTGCCAGTTTTCCAAAGTATTCTTCCATGTTATTAGACATTACTTGATACCACATTGCAGCCTTTCCCCCATGGTTCACTCTCCTCTACCTATTTGCATGAAAATTTCAAGAATGCAGTATCTGACATTGCTGCCCTCTGATAAATCTGCTTGAATAAGGCAATGGATTGGAAGGTTTTAAAGGGAATGCAGGAACACAACACCCTGGGCTGATGACAGCAGCATTTCCTGAGGAAAACAACTTTACAGAAAAAATAATATTCAAAGTCATGCACTGAGCTGGACTCCCTGCCTCTCAGAGGCTGTTCATCTGAACACAAGGATGTCTGATAGCACAGACAAGTAGGTTTTACTCTCAAGGCTTGTTCTTTATTATGCAATGTTCCATACAAAGGTTCTTAATAGCAGCCATAGCACTCCTTTATTCTCAGTGCAAAGGTGCTGTGTAAATGCTTGTAAAACTTTATGTGCTCCATTGCCTCGAAGCACTAACAACTCAGGTATGATTAATAAATGACTCTCATGACTCTCCCTAATCTTCCAGGGCAATGCTCCAGGTAGTGTGTGTCACATCCCAGTAGCTGAGAAGTGTTGTAAGGGAGCTGGGTTTTTAGTTAGCTGACTCTAAAAGACAGAGCAGTATCAGAGATTTAATTAACTTGACTTGTTTCACCCAGCAGCTCTTGCTTGCAGCACAGACACTCCCTACCTTGCTCACTGATGCTGCTGAGCACCCACATCCTCACTAATGCCTAATGGATTTCACAGCCTGGCCCTCTTGGAGGCTTCTTGGGGTGTAAAGCAGCAGAACCCGAGTCTTTACTCAATCTTCAGGAGAGCTTCCACTAGGTGGCACAGCCTAGCTGACATTCCTCTCTCCCTGCAGATGGATTTCTCTTGCTTTGCTCCAGCTCTTCTCTCCGTTTTTTTGCAGCATTTCCAAACACTGAGCTCACCGGTTTTAATAACTGCAAAAAGAAACTCCTGGGATCTTTTTTCCTCTCCTTACAGTGCTGCGTGGATCCGAGCCAGAAAGACAAAAAGATGAATTTCCAGTGCTGTTTCTACAGCTAGTTCAAGCACTTTATTGCTGCAACCATTAATTGAATCTTTAAAGACCATCTCCATATCAAAAGTCCTCAGTGGTTCCTTACTTTGTCATCCTCACTTATATGTGCATGCATAATAAACCCAACCTCTGCAAGAATATTTTATCCCAGACTCACTGATGAGCTGGAGAAACAGGGAAAGATGGGAAGAAAACTGATGTGGAAGTGACTGAGAACTGCCAGCAGACATTTATCTCCTGATAAATGGGAGGAGGAGGAGAGTGCTGTACAAAACACTGAGGAGAGAACTCAGACAGCAACCAAATCAGGCAAAATCTGGCTCACTGACTTTTTGGTGAAGAAACAAACAAACATCTCTCAGCAGGAAGCAGGCACAATTCATCACCAATAGGACTGGAGTATATTTTGGATATCTCAGGCATAAAATATTCACAGTGCACAAAGATGAATGATTTAAGATGAAGTGAAGAGCTGCAGTTGTACCACCAAACTGGAGCAAGGGTTTGCAGCCCTGGGGAGCAGGAGCATCCCATCTGGGAAGGTGTTCAGTCATGTGCACCCCAGGACCATCCTAATCCTCCAGCAGCTCAGCTGGTAAAGAATTTCTCTCAAATTCTTTCAAGGATTTTGAGCTAACAGTAAGAAGAATACTTGCACAAAAGGTGAACACTAGTAAAACAAAACAAAAAAACCCAAGCAAAAAACCCCTCACACAATGAAGTTGCAAAGACCAGGGGGAAATGAGAGAATTTTCTGACATACAACACATGAATTAGGTTTTCACTAAGGCAAAGCTTTTCATTAAAGGCTTTAGTGACAGCTCAGTGAGCTCCCAGATAGCATTCTACACGTTGAGTCCTAGACACTGGAAACAAGTACATATGTCATATATGTACAGTCAAAACACAAAATACCACAAATATTTCAGGAGAAAAGCTTACAGTTTTTCTGACATGTCTTCCCCAAATTCAGCTATTTTCTCCACTCCTCTATACTCTTTTATGTTCCCAAACAAATCTGTAAAATTCCTTTGCAGTGGAACTAATTTTATTTTCTAGTGTAGCAGTAAAGCACTTCCAAAAGTAACAATTAGGACCAATAGCCATGCCTGGTGAGAGAAGCCTGCATGCATTTGCCTCGTGTGTAAGAGCAGCACAAAAGCTAAAATAACTAAAATTAAACTCCAATCCAAGGATAATTGGATGAAGAGTTTCCATTTCTGAGTCTGTAGGCCATGACAATATCAGTAATGTAGAACCCCCATGAAAATTCATGTGAATGATGTTGTTATAGTCCTGAGTTCATTTTAATCTCATTTAAAGTTCTTTATATTTCTTCAGATTTCATACATAAATTCCTGAGTGTTTGTTTTCCCTCATCAAATTATCTCCACAAAGTGCACAGTTTTTCCCAAACTCTGCTAAAAAGTCTCCATTTCAGCTCCTTAAAAAAATCACAAAGATAGCAGGAATATCTTTGTCAATGAAATTTACATTAGTTGATCAGTCACTACCTCATCTCTCAGTGCAATGAGAATGGAAACAATAATGAAGATGAGATATTTTCTTTTTTTTCTGGAAGGCCAGACAGTTTGACAGCTGCAGGGTATCAGACCCTGGCTTTTATTCAGGTGCTGGAAATGCAAAAGCCTGTGAAAGAATGGACATGTCTGATAAGACTGGAAAAAGCCAGGGATGGGACAACTCAAAACTGACTGATCTGTTCACTCCTCCTTCAGCCTTGGCCTCAAGTCTGGACAGGAAAATGTAATCCCTGGGGATTATTCTTTGTATCAAAAAGAAAACAATGTCTGTAGTCATCACTCTCAAGTTCAATATTGCTTCTAACTCATAAAATACAGACTGCAACTGATGATTTTCAAAACAGTCAAATGGGGGAGCACACTTTCCAAAATTATTCAGCTAGGACATAGGATTCCCCAACTCTCTGAAACACAGAAAAAAACCCACCAGGTTCCCATGTCTAAACTATTTTGATATTTGCATGGTGGTTCCCAAAGGAGTTAAGATTCTTTTTTTCCAGTCCCCCCTCACTGCAGGCTCAGCCCCATGTGTTTCAAGCAGAGCTGCTCATACTACAAAATGGGGCAGGCTGAGCATTACTGCTGTTTGCATTTTATTGGGCTCAGATTGATTTGTAGTATAAATAAAACACACAGAATCAAAATACACACAGAGCCCTGTCTTGGAGCACCTCTGTCAGGTGCAAATAAACTGCTCTTAGTAAGTGCCTTAAGGCTCAAATATCCAACCCCTTAATCATGACTATCATTAGCACTCAAACATTACAATTTTTCTTTTTTTTTTTTTTTTTTTTTTTTTTTTTTGTAAAACAGCAGCCCACAGAAACACAGGGGTTACCAGAGGGAAGTTTCTTATAAGGTGGATCATCTGACCACTGTTTAAAGTCAATTCATGATTTAACATGGTATTTAAATGATTTGGGGACCCATTTTTTGTTTTAAGTGGTTCCTATTAGTTTTGCTGGCAGCTGTCTTGTTAAGAACAATGCATCAGGTACTGATCTGAGGAGACTGCAGAAACAGGTGATCAAATTCCAGTGTTTCTTAGAAATTTTGCCTTCAGGTTCCAACACAGGATACCCTGGATTACTGCCCCTTGAAGTTCATCTGTAATGACTGCATGGGAGTGACATAATGTATGGGAGTGACATAATGTATGGCAATTCCAAATGCATCCTAGATGTAAATTTGCAAATCCATGGCACACACAGCTCCATTACTTCCTATTAAAAAAACTGTACATTTTAATGTACATTTTAATGTGTCTGTTTACCAGCATTAATTATTTACAAAGGATAATGTTCTGGAGGCAGTAAAATGCCAAGACTATTTGTCAGGAAGCACCAGACACAAGATATTCAAAGTCAGAGTGTACCCTCCTCACTCATCTCTGCTAGCAACCCCATTTTCTCCCCTCAGGATGAAATGCCATCTCAATTTTTTTCTCTGTATTTATGCATTTTCTTACCATTCCTACCATGAATACTGAGTGATTTAGGAAAATGTACCTGCATGGCTCCACGAGGTAGAAGTCAGTCATCATCTCCTCCTCTACAGCCAGACCAGGAAAAAAAAAAAAATAAAAAAAATCAAAGTTGCATTAACTTTGAGTGTCTGGTTTGGGATATCTTATGTTTGATTTATTGGGGTTTTTTTCAGAATATTAAGTAGCACTGCACTTTCTATGTTGGAACACAGCCCTCCTTGTCCTCACCTTAAATTAGGACATCAGGAAACAGAGTTCAACTGATTACTGAAGCTGGACACTCAGGCACAGGCTGCTGATAACTCAGCTATAAAAAGCCTGACTTGCCCCAGTGTCACAAACTATGACCTCAGGCAAGGATAAATTCAATTTTCCCAGGATCATTCACCTCTTCAAGTCCAACCTTTTTATTCCTTCAGTTCCTGAGCACTAATAAATGACAGTGAGTGTTAAAACAATCTTTGTACACATTGGTAAGCTCCAGTCACTGGACAAAAAGGTCATTCTTGCCTAAACATCTGTGGCTGGAATGTACTTTGTAGCTGGAGAGGTAATCACATGTGCCTTGCCAGGACATTCCTTAACTTATGGCAACCAAATGGATGGGCTGTGACTTGTAAGGGACAACCTTCACTGTATATTTCCATCACTTTGGATCCCTGATCCATTGATTGGTAGGATTTAAAATAAAACAATAAAAAATCCTGCTGCCTGATCTATTTACCTGGTGTGTTTATTTGATCACTCTGGAAAAACTCAAAAGCTATTCAGTGATCATTTTTATTAAAAGCTGGTATCCCTAGCTACAAAATACTCTCAGAATCAAGCTCAGTAAAATGGACAGAGAAAAAATAAAAAGAAAATACAAGGGAATTACATCAGGAGGAGGAAAACAAGAAAACCATATAGTTCTATGATGTCCAAGCTTACTGAGGACTGGCTTCCCACACCTTTGTGGTTGATGGGGGGAACCCATGCCCCAGAGGAATGGGATATTTCTAACATCTCACCCCTGACCAGGTTCTCTGTTATCCAATTGTGTCTGAGCACATGAAGCCTTTCTTCCTGTTAGGGAACTTACTTTTAATAGTGCTACTTTTAATAGTGTGCCTCTGATTTCTCAAAACCTGTAGCAACTTCACGTTGCTCCACATTTCTACAACCTGGTTAAATTTTAACTGAAATTGGCCAATGAACTGGCCAGCTGCTTGTCCTTACACAAACTGCCCCCCAGTCTGAGTGCACAAGGCTCATTTTGCTCATTAAATGAAGCTAAAGTTGATTAACACGTGTATAAATACCTGCCCATGGAATGATTCCCTGGTGCAGGCTGCCTGTGGTCAGCAGGGCTCAGAAAGCACTTATTCCCCATCTTTTCTGATTATATCTGTAACTTATTCAGGGATTAGTCAAGGTAACATTGCTCTCCTAGCAACTGATCTAATGCTTTTTAACACAGTACACTCTCTTTTAGGTTCAAATCTTTCTATTTTGGGACTTTCAATTCAAATTTGCCTAATGGCTTCACATAATAGTCCCCTGCTCTCAATAAATTCCTCATTTTAACTCTAATTGGTTTGCTTATGACAAATCACAATTTAAGAGAGCTGAAGAGACAGCACCAGCTATTACTGATAGCAAGTAAAATTTGATTAAGCAACGGGGGAAAAATTGCTTATTTTTTTCTCAGCATTTGTTAATGGCATTGCCAATTTCTACAAGAAGGTAAAGTATATTTACAACGTGATCAATTAAATGTATTTGGGATAGGTATTAAATGATGGTGACAGTTCGGTGAACTCTTAAATTTTTGATGTGTGTTGATCATGATAACCCCAAATGACAACTGTATTCAGATGAAGTTGCTGGTGAGCCAGTTGTCCTCCAAAGTGACCAAAACCCAAGGTATAGACTGGTTTGTCTATACTTACAGGTAATGTAAGCAAAAAGTGGAAACACAAGAAATGAACTCATCTGAATGGCTGCAATACTGCAGCACAAATCAAAGCTTTTAGATGTAACTTCAAGTACTTTAGGAAACTTCTTCAATGAAACAGAAATTAATTAATTTTTTTTTTTAAGTATCACTATTTCAAAGCAATTAGTTTCTTCCTGGGCACCTAACTAATAAATTTCAACACTTCTGTCCTCAAACAGACAGCAGAGCATTCTGCTAATTGAAAAAACAAGTATAAATTTGTAGTACTGACTGCTATTCATTACAGGTATATGTAGAATATTTGAACACCAAAACTTGGAGCCTCTTTGATGCAGCTTTTCTTTTAAGAAAGAACAATGCCTGCGAAGAACACAGACCTATGAGTTAGACATATTTCGAAAAGTAACTTTAGAGTACATCTGCAACATGTGCTTATTATTATTTATAGTTTAGCTCGAAACTTTGTTGTTTTGTAACGGTTTTGGTTGGTTTATTTGTTTGTTTTTTCCCCCTGCAATGGAATACCCCACTAGAGAGAACTCTAAGTTATAGTAATTCCGAAACCATGCTGGGTTAAGGACAAATGCCCTAAGCCCTCTCTCACCTTTTTTTCCACAGGACAGTGGCATTTGGGAGCACGGTGTTACCACAGATAAAAACTCAGGCCCTGCATGAAGATTCAGCAGCGGCTCTTGGAGAAGCAAAAAGCAGCCAAGGCCGACATCCTGAAACCAAGTGAGGCCAACGAACTATGACAAAAAAAAAATTAAAAAATTAAATTATCTGATGAAGAGTGTCAATAAATCAGCTGTTTGGTTGTAACAACAGCCTCTTTGGGGCTCGGTACACTCAGTCCGAGTCGCCTCATGACGAGAGTCGGGTGTCCCTCAGAGCTGCTCGAAAGGCCCCTGAGGAACCCACAGCCGCCATGGGCCCTGTCACCCCCTGTCAGTCACCCCGTCAGCCACCCTGTCAGTCACCTCCCGTCTGTCACCCCCTGTAAGTCACCCCATCAGTCACTCCCTGTCACCTCCTGTCACCCTGTCCCAGGCAGTGCCTCACCCGCCACCGGGTGTCGCACCCCCACCTCAGCCCCCGCCGCCCCTCACCGGGCACACGCAGGTGACCCGCAGGGTCTGGGCTGGAGGTGAGGAGAAGGGCGGGAGGAGGGAAGCGGAGCTCCGGACGGACGCGGCGGGCACCCAATGCGCTCCGGAGCTGCCGCCCCGAAGGGAGGGGAGAGACCCACGGTTGGGCCCAATGAGGCCGCGCCCGGAGCGGGACTTCCTTCGGGGATCCCGCGGCGGGGAGCCGCGGCGGAGCGGGGGTGACACGTAAGTGCGGGGCCAGGGCCAGGGGTGGGGAGTGTGAGGGAAGAAGTCGCCTTTGTTTCTCTCAGGTGGTGACTGACGGCGCAACCACCGTCCGGGCGGGTCCCCGCGGCGGGGCCGGGCTGAAGGCACCGCTTGAGGAGCCCGACCCGCAGGCCGCCGTATCCCGCTCCGCTGCCCGCCCCTGCCGCGGGGAGCCGGGACAGTCAGTCAGTCAGTCAGTCAGCCGGGGGCCTCCCTTCCCGCCGCTGGAGGGGCCGGGAAGCACCGGGCAGCCCCGCGGCCCCAGCATGCGGATGGGGCACCCGCCCCTTGCCCCGCAGAGTCCCGCCGGCTCCGCTCCCTCCCGCAGGCAGGGACAAACCGCCGCGGTGCCCAGGGGCTGAGGCTTTCGTCCGGCCCCTCCCGCCCTCCGTCCCGCCCTCCTCCTCCTCCTCATCCTCTTCATCCCGGGGCCTCCGATGTCGCCGCCTTCTCGCCCGCCGCCTCCAGCCGCCCGCTGCTAAACCGTGAGGGGGGGACCTTCGGGACCCCGCCGGGGACATGGGCAACGGGATGTGCTCCCGAAAACAGAAGCGGATTTTCCAGACCCTCCTGCTTTTGACTGTGGTGTTCGGCTTCCTCTACGGGGCGATGCTGTACTACGAGCTGCAGGGCCAGCTGAGGAAGGCGGAGGCCACGGCGTTCAAGTACCAGCAGCACCAAGAGTCCCTCTCAGCTCAGTTACAAGGTACCTACCTCGGGCAGGAGCTTCTGTTCCTTTTCCTAAGGCTTGCAGAATGCTCTCCTCTTTCTCTGGGGAAGTCTGGGCTCCAGTTGTCCACCCTCTGACAAAGTTTTGGTCCTTGGGCCCTTTTCTCCGTTCTCTCCCTCCAGCCCGTGCAGTTTTGGTATCCACCCGTGGGTAGGATCCTAACCCTGTTGAAGGCAGTGTAAGGTTTTGTCACAGGCTTCTAGAGGGCTTTTCATTCCCCCTGGCTCCCACACGTTTTATGGAGTGACTCTTACTCCCAGAGGGCTCCACATCACTTGGCAATTCCTGCTCTGAACGGGAAAGGCAGGCACAGTGCCTGCTGCTCATCTAACACTTGAGACCACCACCAGTTCTCTGTGCTTCAGTCTGGTTTATTATTTAGGAGCATTAATATTATGCTGCTGAGAGAACATTCAGCTGCAAAGATGCAAAGCTGCAGTTCTTGGGCAGCATAAACCTTAAATAGCTCCAGGAGTGAGAGGAATATTCTAACAAAGCATTTTTTAAAAGGGTAATTATTAAGGTTTAAATAAATAATTTGGAGAAGGCAGTTCTATTACTTTTTGGAGTAACTTGGAATCTCTGGGCCTCGAGGTGCCACATAAATACAGATCTATGTGTATTTTGGTTTAAGGATGTACCAAAAGTGGGAGTCCTGTGCTTGAAGATGAAAAGATGCTGATGTCTGAATCTGCAAATGCACAAATCAGATGCAAAGCAGCAGATGTATACATGAAGCATCAGTTTTCTAGAAAGTTCAAGACAGGTCATAACTGTCAAGTGCAAAATTACCAGGCTGGCATATACAAAGTCCAGAGCCAACTTTCAGAACTCTTATTAAAGAGTTTTCAGAACAGAATAGAACAAGGGTAAGAATTGTCTGCTCTGGCTGCTGTAACAGTACTTACCCTTTTGGGTGATCTTCAACAGTAATTTTCACTGGAAGCATACATAAAAGCCTGGAAGCATACACTTTTTATGCAGAAAGTGCAGAATTGGGCTCATGCTGTTAGGTTCTTACAGTGATTTGTTACATGAGTATGTTTATCTCTGATCTGAGGCCATCATTACCTACTATTTGAATTTCGGGCCATTTCCAGATAATGCCACGGAAAAAAATTGACAGAAACCTTCATTTTAGTCATGAAAAAGGTATAAATGTTGGGCTGTGAGGATGAGTATGTGGCAGATGGCTAAAGGGCTACTTTAAGGTCTGTCTGTTTGCCAACAGTATTTGAAGAGGACACAGGAGCATCTTGTTCTCAAGTTCAATAAGTTGGCTTTTTCTGTTCCTCTGGCTGTACTAAAGAGGAGCATATAACAAACTTCATCCTAACACAGAGGAGAGATTCTCTTGATCAGATATATTGAGTCTGGACTGTTTGAACTTTGCACTTGTGAAATATTTTGATAAGCTGTTATCTCTTTAAGCAAGTTCACTGAAGCAGCAGGCAGCTACTGGTTGATGCATGTGGTAGCAATGCTGCATTTTATAGAGGTATTCTCTTGCTTCTTTCAGTGTATCAATGAGAAATGTAAAATTTAGACCAGAACCTGAAAACCTTTATATATTAGATTATCAGTGCCATGAATTCACATGGTTCTGGGACCTGTGCCAGTGTATCAAGCCTGTTAAGCAGATCTTATTTGTGCGTGGTATAATAGCAATAAACCTTGTTTAGGAAAAAAAATGCTAGCAATTAAGTCACAGAATACAAGGAAAATATAATGTAAGAATGAAATGGGTTCTTTACCATTTCCTGAATTATGGTAATAGCTTCTATACCTGAGTGGGGGTGAGTGAGAGCCCAGAGACATAGTAAATGCAGCAGCAAACATTAGATACCTAAACTCCCACTTAAATAAAGTCCTTATATTCCTAAGGACTTGGGAGGAGTTTTTTTTCCCATGTACATTTAATGATTCTTTTGGGGATGGCCTGCCCTGCACAATCACTTGGATTTTTGCCATAGTAGTTTATTGGTAAGAAAAACACAGGGAATTTGGAATCCAGGCCTGTGCACAGCTCACATGGAGATACACATGCAGTGTGCTAACTGTTGATATTCTAAGCCATTTCTGAACCTTTCCTATTTAATGTTTTGATACAGGAACAGGAAGGAGTTTTCTTTAAACAAAGATGTTTCAATAAACCAAAGTGCTGACGGAAGAGCCTCTATTTGTAGGTGCTCTATCTGACTGCACTTTGAACTTCTGTTTATAAATAGCCTGGATTTTAAATCAACAATGTTGCTATTGCCAAACAATAACAAAAATAAACAAAAAAACCCCCCACCATGGCCACCAGAACAGCACAACAAACTAGGCTACATCTCTCTGTAATAAATATAATTAATAAAAATAAAGTAAAGTATAAAAAATAAAATAAAGTAAAATAATCTCAGAGATTATTTTTTCAGATTATTCCTTTATGAGAACAACAAAATATTTCAGTACTAAAGCAGAGAAACTTACCTTTTCCACACAGAGTCATCAGTTTTTCTGTAGATGCTTCTTTAGCAATAACTTTGGATAGCTTGGCAGGCAGTGAAATATCACCTGGTTTATAAACTTGAGTTGGGTTTTCCTGTGACTGCTGGGGCCTGTAAAGATAGTTGATTTCCTGAGTGCACTTAGAGGAACACTCTTAGGGCTTCTGGGTGAAACAGGAGTCAGTTTGTGAAATGCTTAAGGATCACAGGTAACTCCTTAGTTTATGTATAAGGTCACAGTTTTGGACTTCTGAATGCCCAAAATGTTAAGAATGATCCTGGGGGGTATCTTGGAGTGTAGGCTCCCTTTGTTTCCTTGGATCACCTTGTATTTTTCTGTCTCTGCACAGTTTTTTAGGTTTTTCTTCTAGGTAGGTAATAAACTTTGGTATTTTGCCAGTTCTTCGTGCCTGAATGAGCAGTATTTTCTGGTTTTGCTGGAAAAGCCACTTGTCTCTGATTTTTATCTTTTTCATTGCCACGTTTTCCTCAAACACCCCATGAACTGGGCTGGAAAAGGGAAAGAGCTCATCTTGCAAGGCAGAATGTAGAGATCATTGCAAAATGATGCAGGAAGAGGTCTCAAAATTTAGTCCATGTACCTGATCCAGAGAGATCTGCACATGACTGTTGTTTGGCTGCTTCTTGTGGTTGTACTTTCAGGTACTCAGCTGAGGAATATTTGTGCATTGTGGTGCAGCTGGAATGGGGGGGAGACTTGGGAATGATGGTAAGAATATCTGGTCTGGAGAAGCTGGGATCTGAAGCTTCCTCCCTTGAGACAGCTCACATTTTAGAAGTTTTTGTGTTTGCAAGCTAAACTTCTCACAGAAAAGAATGACATAATTTGACATTTTTATCTCTGTAACAAAATTCTGATGGGCATGGAGAAAACAGGGCTGCTTTGGTAACCCAGAGAGGGAATTCTGGAGGCAAAATTCAGAGATGATGGAAAATTTGTTGGCTGCTAAGAAAACCTGGAGTCAGTGTTATCTGTAAGCTCTTTCAGAGAAGCTGATCTTCCTAGTAAGCTGATTAATTTAAAATCTTGTCCTCTGAGTATTATATGTCTGAAACATGAAAATAATCTTGTTTAATATTTCTTAAAATGATAAAAACAAAATTTGACATTCTTTGCCTCCTACAAAGATGTGTCAGACTAATTCCTAAGGTATTGGCCATATAAGAAGAGACTTCAGTTGCTAGAACAGGTACACATTGACAGCTGGAGATGAACCTTACCATATCTTTGACTATTTCAAGACTGACTGTATCTGTAAATGTCTTTTTCTCCCTTATAGCTTCTGTCTTCTCATCCTCTGGGTATTAAGTAACCCCTTGTGTACTATATTAATCTCTTTAATCTGTTTCAAGCCCTGATCCTAACAACAGCCTAAATTTAGTGCCTTTTACTACCTGAATTTTCGTGCTCTTTCTCTTAGAGTCTTAACACATCTGATGGGCTGAGGCAGTCCCTATGCAGTCTGAGGCCATGCTGTAATTTTGGGATCTAACCCAGCAGGATCTCTGCACTCAGGAATTCAGAGTTTGCCCTGCTGTAGCCAAGGTGTGGGTCCCTCCAGAGGTACCTGATGCAGCTCTAGAAAGCACCAGCTGAAAAGCAAATGTGGAATTCCTCTGCCAGTTGTGCCATTTGTCCTTAACAGTGGCTCCTCCTTGGTGACCTGCTAGAAGTTGACCCATAGCAGCTCTGTGTGATGCATTGTGTCCAGTTCTGGGCCCCTCAGCTCAGGAGGGAGATTGAGGTGCTGGAGCAGGTCCAAAGGAGGCAACTGGGCTGGGGAAGGGACTGGAGCACAGATCCTCTGAGGAGAGGCTGAGGGAGCTGGGGGTGTTGAGGCTGGAGAAGAGGAGGCTCAGGGGAGACCTCATCACTCTCTCCAACTCCCTGAAAGGAGGTTGGAGCCGGGGGGGGGTTGGGCTCTTTTCCCAGGCAACTCTCAGCAAGACAAGAGGGCACAAGAGGGCTCAAGTTGTGCCAGGGGAGGTTTAGGTTGGACATGAGAAAGAATTTCTTTCTGGAGAGGGTGATCAGCCATTGGAATGGGCTGCCCAGGGAAGGGGTGGATTCTGCATCCCTGGAGCTATTTCAAAAGAGCCTGGATGTGGCACTCAGTGCCATGGGCTGGGAACCACGGGGGGAGTGGAGCAAGGGTTGGACTTGGTGAGCTCTGAGGTCCCTTCCAACCCAGCCCATTCTATGATTCTATGACAAAACTAGATCACAGTTTCCTGTAACTTCAGTGTTTAACATTTCTTATGTCTGTCAGCATGCTAACTACACAGAGGCCAAAACTGCTCTTAGTTTGCTCCCTGGAGGTGTATGGGGAGTGTGTGGAGATGTGGATGTGTCACCAGCTTGCACCCTCCTCCCCTTTGCTTTTTTAAAGTGCTCCTATTTAAACTTGGGTCTTAAGTTGGCAGAGCTAGGAAGAACTAGTGCTTGGTGGTTTATTTTTCACATGCATTATAAGCAGAGTGTGCTGTTCCTGTGGTCTGATGGTTCCCCATAGAAACAGCAATCCATGTTCCTGTGATTACTGTTAGTTTCAGACTACACCCAACGCTACAGTGCTGCTTTTGGTTGTGTTTTGTTGCTGTCTGAGATCTGTGGTAGCACATTTGTAGCAGAGGTTGGTGTTCCCTGTGTGCTGCTGGCACACAAGTGCAGCATTGCATTAAATTGCAAAAATAGCATCTCTGAGTCTGTTACCATTCTGGTATCCTGTCTTCTCATTCAGGAATGGTATGCTTTGGTTTTTGCAACCTCATCTAAGAACCTGATTTTTGTATTTCCATCCTCCTTTTCCACTGGGTATTTAATATTCTAAATACTTAAAAACACATTAAACAATTGAAGGTACTTGTGCAAATTTTTAGTACAGAAGATCTAGATGCTTTAAATGGCTATTCATATATGCATTTGTGTATATAAAATGTATAAATAAATGTTTTGCAGCTCTACCTGAATTCTTTAGGTTATCTGGAATTATCAAGTTTTCTTCATAATATCAGTACAGAAGAGGTGCCAGAGCTTTGTTCAGTTGCCTCCAGGCACTGGTTTGTTGCTTCTGGATCCCTAGTGATGAAGAGTCCCAGCAGCTGAATTCTGTGACTGGAAAGATAAATTGAGCAAACATTATTTTTTTTTTTTTTTTTTTTTTTCATTTCTTTAATCTCTGTCTGAATGCCCTAATATCACTTCCCTTGGGGACATGATACTTCCAGGATAAATTCCTGCCAGTGCTGCAATGTTACATCTGTACCCAGGCTGGAATCTGGGCTGAAGATCACACAGCCTGGAGTCAGAAGGAATGCTGAACCATGTGAGGTTACAGGGTGGCTTTGTTCCCTGGGTTTTGTTGTTCCCCCAGTTTAATTTTGAGCCTGGAAGCTAATAGACTGAAGTAAGATGGAGCCAATCTTCTGCAACTGTTTGTTACTGATGATGTAAGCTTTTTAAAGCTCCTGAGTGAGTGATGTGTCTGGGTTTGTGATCCCTCAGAGCTGAGAGAAGAGGAGGGATGCAAGATGGGTGGATGCTTTAATGAGTTTGCATTCTGGCTTCTCTGTCAGTCATCTTCTGTTCCACGTTCCTAGCAGGCCAAGGTTTGTCAGCAGCTCCTGCATCACAGAAAAGATCATCAGCTTTGCTGGAGGGAGACCAGTAGAGAAGCAGAGGTTGAAACAGCTACAATCACCATCTGAAAGTCAGAGCTGAAATAGTCAGCAGCACAGTTCAATTGATTAAAGAGTTTCAGGGTGGTTGAGACTTTCCATTAGCACTGACAAAACTTGTAAGGATATGATCTGAGAGTCAGGTCCTCCTGGAATGGTTCAGTGAAGGCTGTTGCTTCACTGTTAAAACTGAAGAGCAGAGTGGAATGACATCCCACATGAGCAAAATGGGTTGAGTTCTCAAGTCTTTCAAGCTGATCCAAACACATTGTCTCACTGGGCTGGTCAGCCTGGGGAGCTGGATGGGGGAACCTCATGGGGAAGGTTTCCACCCACACTGAGAGCTGAGCATGCACTGTAGCAGCTCTTCTGCAGTGCTGAGGATGTTGCCAGCAGTTTGTGGCTGATGGAATTCACTTTGCTCATTTTGGAATGGGATCCTTGTGTACAAAAAGCAATGAAACATCTCGTGGTATAAGTCAGGTGCAGTTTTCAAATTCAGTAGTTATGAAAGCTGAGTAATTCAGATTGCTGAAAACATGAGCTATGCAAAAATAATAAGGCAGAATCTTTTGTTGAGTCCTTTTTTTTTTGTTTTGTTTTTTTTTGGGGGGGGGGATTTTTAGGATTCAGGGACATAAGTTTCTTGTCATGTTGCAGCCTGGGGTAAGCACTTCAGGAATTCAGTTTGGTTTTGTGCTGCCTCTTGTTTAGAGAAGGGTCTGCTGAGCTTTTTCTGGTGATCTGACATAACCCAAACTTCAGATTTTCTACTGTGTATCTATAATGAAGAAACTGCCATTACTCCACCTCTTTTTAATTTTTTTTCTTCCTCCAAGGTTTCTGAAATTACCCCAGTGTTGTATTTTTCTGAGGTGACTCAGGTCCTTAATTTTTGGCAGTCACTTCCAGGGCTTAATTAGAGAGATGCTGAGAGAATTATGTCCTGCTTGTGCTTCTGGAGGGCACAGTAAGCAGCCTGTTGTTGCTCTCCAGGCCACCACACTAACCAGGTCCATTTTCAGGGTTTCACTTAATCTGTCATGCTTGGATGCAGATTGTGAGGTTTGACAGTCATCTTCTGTTACAAAAAAAAAAAAAAAAATATTCTGAACCTTAAATTACTGATGCCTGTGTGCTGTTATTTTGAAACTGGAGCTGACTCCCAGGTCCCCTCTCAAAAACTAATTTAAGGAAGTGGTTTAGCAGTTTTGTAAGGAGATAACCACAGCTGTTACATCAGGTTTTGCCATATTCCATCATGATAAAAATGCAAATATAACTTTTGGTTAGGAGAGATCATTAAAACAACATGGATGTGTATGTATAGATGATGCTTTGCTTCAGTGTCAATTTTGTACTAGTTTCTGAATATATATATATATATGTTTCTATATAGATTCTAACACCATGTAGATAGAGTCTCTAGGCTGCTGCATAAAATTGAAAAATAAGTCTAAAACAATTTTGAGAGAAAGAACAGACCCTTGTTTCCTGAAGCTGAGAGTTGAACAGACCCAGACATTCAGAGATCATGTGAGAAGGAAAGTCTTGTCTCTGCAGCTCTTCTGAATGTTCGTGTGTTTTCTTCAAAATGGTCTTGGTGTGTGGTGGCAAAAGAGGCAGAATAATGGGGAGAAGGAAATGGTAAAGGGAAAAGAGAGTGAAATTTTTTTAGATGTAAATCTGCTGACCTTAAGAATTGAAAGTCTGAAATCACTGAACAGGTTTTGTTTGAACTATTTGCATTTATTGCACTTAAAAAAATATACCTTAAGTGTAGACAGGTGTATAGAAAAATGCATATGCAAGATGAGATGCTAATTGCCCCAGCATGTTATAACCATGGCTGATACTAAAACCCTGAAAAAATATTTTGTGGAGTGCACAGGAAATTTTTTCTTGGATGGAAAACGTGATCTCCTTCCTAATAAAAGTCATGTCTGAGGCCTAGCTTTAGGGATTAAATATTTAATTGCCTTTAATACCCCTTCTCAAACTTTTATTTTCAGCAGCACCTTTTAGAGTTTAATGCTTCAGTGTGATAAATACCTCCCTACATCCAACCCTATCATTATGTTTTATTTGCAATTTGTTTGCCTGTTGTTCCTAGAGGTGTTACTGACTTTTAAGAGAGTACACAAGGCTAGGTGGAGTGAAAGGATTCTTTTAAATGTAGATGCTTACTCCAGCTTAGAAATTAATTTTCATGTCATCTTTGTAATTGAATAGAGGCCACAAATATTTCTTTGAAATAGAAGTATTTCTGGGGCAAACTGCATTTAGTGTGCCAGCTTATCCAGCATTCCTCTCTTTCCAGAGCTTCAATCAAAGCAAAACTTCAAAGATGTGTAACATTTCCATGTTGTGCTTCAGATTTCCTCTTTGCTTCTTGAGGATGCAAAGCTGGAAGTTTGATAAGCATCTGAATTTTCTTACCTTTTTACCTTTACTGTCTACACATTCCAGAGCCTTCTGAAGTTCTCTCATGCTCAGTTCTGGTCCCTTGTCCTAATCTGTTACCAAGCTCTGCACTCTTTGTGTGTGAAAACCCCTTGATGGAAGACAAACTTCACTGAGAGCATCACTGAGAGTTCTTCTCCTGGGATGGAGCAGGAGTTTGTAGAGCCAAAAGCAGGAGTCTCACAGCTTTGGTTAAGAAGTGAGCTGTGGGTTTTAACTGGATTCCTCTCATGTCAGCTGGCAGGTAATTCCCAAACTGTTCTGAGCAGTTCAGTATGCAAAACTATTCCATAACTGAGCCAGAAAAATCTTTGGTTTTCACTCATTATCTTTGCTTCTGGTTTTGTGCTTTTTATGTAAATTAAAACCAGAAAACTTCAATGGTAAAATATGAAGAAGCTTCAATATTGTGTTCAATATATTGTAAATCCAGGGTTTCTGTAAGGTTCTTTTCTTGTGTTGTACTTAAAACCAGGGTTGTCTAAATCTTTACTGTGAGAATATCTCAGTTATTTCCTAGATGTTTGTGGTGTCACTGGAATATCCATTTATTGCTCAACTCTCCACTGAGACTGTGAAGCAGGTGGAGTGTGTGCTGGGACCAGGCTGGGTTGTACTGTGGTGTGGAATCCTGATACTCCTCCAAGAGCTACCCAAAGGTGGTTTTTTGATAATCTGTTTTGGATAACATTATCTGTAGTGAAATATTCCCTTGATTGATATCAGATTCACTGCCTTAACCATATACAGAGCTGGAATCTTGGGGAGCAATGTTATATTAACAGTGTGTTCTGCCAGTATGAACCATTAGCATCAGATGAGTCAAGAATTCTCTGCTGAGATAAAATTTTGTATTATTGTCATCAGACTATAAAAAAAATCTATCTTACATCCCCATATTGAAGGGGTCCTTGGTTGGCTCATGGAAATACTCTCTCTCAGCAGCTGTTTGCATGGTTCCTATTTTATATGCTTCTAGCTTCAGTGACAAGAATTGGAAATTAAGTGTATTTTTATACAAATCTGTGTTCTACAGACCTTCATAGTGCTACTAGGGAAGTGCCAGTGTGGGTTACAACACACTGCTGGTTCAACTCTGCCACAGTCTGAGAGAAATTCACATTGAATGTTGCCAAGACTACTGAAGTCTGCTGGTTTTAAATGAAAGTTATTACTGCAGGCTCGAGAGAGATTGCAAAATTGCATAAGAAACAATAAAAATTAAATTAATAAGAATTCTTTCATCACGTATCTTTAAATCCCTATGTAATTTTAATTTTCCAGTATGTAAGATAATGGGAGCTGAGCTATTTTAGGTCTGAATCATGCTTCTGACAGACCAAAATACCAAAGTAACACAGATGCAAAATTGCTGATAATGTGAAATAGGAAATACTGCCTTTTAAATAGACAATGAGGGCTTGTTTCACTTAATAACAGTTTTACTGCTTTAAGGGGCAAAGCAAATCTGAGAGAAATAACCATGACTGTTGAATAATTTTGCTTTCATCCCATTGCTTGACTCCTGTGTTGCAATTAACGTTCAGCAGTGGGCAAAGTGGTGAAATCCTCACCCTCCAGCCTCCCACCTTTCCTTCCACTTTGACTTCTGTATGGGAAAAATCTTGATTCAAAGACTTTCTTGAAGTGATCCCAATTAAATTACTGTGAAATATTTCCTTGCTGAAGGCTAAAGGCATTTTAACAACCTGCATGCTCCTGGTTTTGGGGGGCTTTTGCTCTTTGGGGCTGGATCACTTCTCTGTGGATTCACCTTGTTCTTTATGTAGGTGACATTTTAGAGGTAACTTAAGAGAATTAAACTGATACCTGGCATTATCCCAGCTTTGGAAAAGTGCATATTGAAACGACTTTTTGGGACCATTGTATTAAATATTCAAAATTCAGTTATTTCTGAAAAGCTCAGTACAACATTGAGAACTTACCCTATGAAAAAATGATTTGTGAAGTGCTGTGTCAGTGCATCACACCAGTAGGAATCTGCCAGTTTCTTTATGTAGGTTCCACCCCCCCAAGCTGGGAAACCTGTAATAGAAAATGTTTTACAGTGTAGTTATTTCTTTGAGATTGTTGCTCAGGCATCTTTATATCCAGACTGGTAGTGAAGGAGAAATCTGCTGTAGTAACAAGAGCCTTGTAGTTTGGACTCCTGCCTAGGAGGTTTCTGACTGGTGGAAATAATTCACATTTATGGGAGATAAACTCCTATATGTACTTAGAAAGTCTGATCTGCAGTCCACTGCCCAAATGAACAAGTGAGAAGACACTGAAGTTATGCTTTTTTAACAATTATTTGCTCAATCAGAATCTTCTTTATGTTGCACATTATGGACTTGATTAGAGAAAAACATTGCTGAACCAACCAGTAAATGAACTAAGAGGGGAGAGGTGAAGGAGGAAGCTTTTTCTTAGCCCTTTTGGCCATCCTGGGGGCTGTTTTAAGGCATTTCCAGCTTCTCTCCAGCATTTCAAAGCTGAGCAGGTGAAGCCAAAGCTCAGCAGAGCTGCAATTGGCTGGGAAATACACAGAGCATCAGGGTCCCCAAACCCCAAAGTCATGAGTTCTCCTTCACCTTTTTTCCTGCCCTTACCATGGGTTTGTTGTGCAATTTTCCCCCCCACACACACACTCAGGAGGAGGAGCTGAGGAAGAAAAAGGAGCAAAATGGCAAATGTTACTTCTGAATCCATTTGTGGTTTAGTCTGCCAAAAATCCACTCCTGATTGCATGGGAGGGGAACCCATTATGGATTTTCATTTCTCTCCTGAGTTGCTGTGCTACAACCACTCTTCTTTTGCCCTGTAATCCAGCATCCACAGTCCCTAAATGAAACCATCACTGTAAAGCTGCCATATTTTTCTTTCTTTCTTGAGAGTTTGCTTGCTGGTGACTTTGTGAATATTCATTAGGTGCTTGTTTTGTTGCAGAGGATGTTGACAGGTAGTTCACTGATGCCCTTGACTTCAGAAGATAAATAGCAAGGTGACAAGGATTGATTAGCAATTCACCTTCTGAGCAAAAACATAAACACTTGTAGATAAGCCACCCTGCAGAATGCACCTTGGTGGAATTAAAAACATGTTTTAAGGGGCAAAAGGAGTTTTCTTTGGCTGCCAAGATGCAGATCTTTATTGGATGCTTCCAGCTGAAGTCTTATGTTTACTAATGGTTTACTTCTCAGAAAATGATTTTCCTGGTTTTGAAGGGAAAAATCACCTTCAGCTAATTCAAATGAATAACTCTTTAAAAGGGTGAAAATTTATAATTGGGAAAAGTACTTGTGTTAAACTGAGCTTGGCCATTTACAAGCAAGGCAGGAGAGAAGGAAAGCAGGGGAAATGTCCACCTGAATCCCTGAAGGTGTTTGGTAGCTTTCCTGTAGCTCCACCATAGCTGACTGTCCCATAAGCAAATCACTCACATGGTTTTCAGTCTGTGTTCACGCAGTGGAAACACCCAGAGTTCATGATCAATAAATCATAATCATAAAAAATCATAAAAAAACACAAACTACTATCCCAAATTATGCAAACAGTCCTTTATCCTCTGACCTCATTCCACTTGTCTTTTCCTGGTACATTCTGTGCCAATGCTCTCTGGGTCTGTTGGGGGTGGGTGGTATTTTTTGTGTATCTTGCTTATAAAATTAATTGTGTCCAAAATTTCTCTTTTCAGTTGTATACGAGCACAGGTCAAGATTAGAAAAGTCACTACAAAAGGAAAGGCTTGAACATAAGAAAGCAAAAGAAGGTAAAAGCATGCTTTTCACTTTAACATTTAAGATAGAGTATTTTTTTAGAAGTAACTTAGTTCAAGTTTCTGATACACATTACCTGTGCCACCTTGGCAGATCTTTTTAGTCCATTTTTTAAATTTAATTTTTGAAAGTAAAATCTTCAGTATTGTTTACAGGTGACTGCAAAATGTCACAGTATATACATAGGTGTGTTTATAGCAGTGTCCATAGACCTGACAGCTCTGTGGAACATGGGCATGAGGAAAGCCTCTTCCAGCATGCTGAAGATTTAAAGCTTGAACCAGAAACACATCAATGTGACAACAGACTCCTAATCAATATTTTTACACGTGCTTAAAAGTAAACACATTCTCATGTCTTTTTCTCTGATTAAAACTAAGTTCTAGGTGCATGAGAGGGGGAAATGTTGGCACATGATCTTATTTCTTACACATCTGCCCTCTCTGAAACCTCAGCAGAGTGCAGTCCTCTGGAATTCTTTAAGTCTTTTGTTGTTCTAAATTCACTCCAGTTTTCAGAGGAAAATGTGTGTTTTTTCCCCAAACTCAAGACTCTGCCACTACTTTAGGAAGAATGAAGAACGTTTAAGTCTTACCGTGCAGTTCTGGATAGGTTTCTGGTGCCACCTAGTGTAGAGCCAGGCGAATGTGAGTCGGCATTCAAATCCTGAAAAGAGGCTCAAGGAACAAAAGGGGAAATTTTTGTTTTATTTAAACTTAATCTCGACTTTGACATATCTTAAATACGTGGTTTTTACAATCCTAATACCAGAAAACACAATTTACAAATCTCCTTTTCCTTTTGAATGATGCTACAGCGTTGATGTAACAGATTTAATTCCCTACCTGTACACTTGAGTCTGTTCACCCTTCATGTTACACTGATGTGGAACTTTCATTTAAAAGCATTTCATTAAATTCTGTAACTTCTTAATGAAAATATCTCATAAAAACTTGAGTATTTAAAATTCTCCCTAGTTTTTTAAGATCTTCTCAAAAAAAATACACTGCATAAGCATTCAGATCGTAATTTATGTATTCAACCCTTATGTTATTTAAGACTCTAATTTTCCTGTTTGTTTCATCAGTATTTTCCCTTTTATGTTGTAGATTTTCTTGTTTATAAACTAGAAGCACAGGAAACACTAAATAAAGGAAGGGTAAGTCATCATTCCTAGTAAAAGCTTTTAATAGTTGATGCCATTTGAGTTGCAAGAAAAAGGAATTTGCAATTTTAAGTGCTCAAAGAGGTCTGACAAAATACTAATTGAAAGAGCACTCACTTGTTCAAGTTTTATTCTGCATGCCTAAGTGCTGAGCAATTCCTAATTATTTGAGCTGCAATAGGGAATCCTAATATCTTTCCAGAAATTTTAATTTAGAAAATATCTTCCTGTTTATATCACGTTAGTTCAAATGTATTGTTACCAATGGGAAATGGGTATTACAAAGCATTATAAATTACTTTTTTTTAGCTTAGTCCACAGAGAAAAGGTCAGGGGAAAGTGACAACTTTCTAACACATGGTCTTTGAACTTGAAAGTGTAAAAACATAAGGAAACTTTCTTTTATGTACTAATGGCCAGAAGGAAAGCTGAATCTGGCAAAGGACCCCAGAGACCTGTAGACAAGTAAATTAGGATTTTATGGCTGCTTCATGTTGAAACTGGGGAGCAGATTGCAAGCTGAGTAACCTCAATTAAAACACATTCAGTAAGTACAAAGTATGTGTGCTTGTCGTGTTCCAAGGCAAGTGGAGAGAGAATTTGTTACCTGGGAAGTTGGCTCCCTTGCCTCCTGACTCCAAACTCTTTTAAGTGCCTGTGCAGAAGTCTGTGGGGTGGCAGAGTTGTTGTGTGTAACACCAGGGTTTGGGTTGTGTTTTACAGCAAGACTCCAACAGCCGGTACAGCGCCCTGAGCGTGCAGCACCAGATGCTGAAGGTGGGTGATGGGCATCCCCATTCCCCAGGGTTGTGGGGGGGGATTCCACGGGTTCAGCAGCTCCAGGTCACTCCCTCCGGAGTGTCAGTGCCTCCAGGGTGCCCTCCTCTTGCAACACCACCCTTAAAAGATGCTTTCCTGCTGTATTTTCGAGTCGGTAATTTAATCTGATCCAAAGCAATCAGTTGTTTGGAGCACTGGCTTATCAGACTTCACCTAGTTTGGCATTTCCTAAACACATTCAGCCAACTCCCTGTGGGACAAGGCAACTTTGAGGTGAGGTGGTGTAGCCCCAGAACAGGAGACCACTCATCCTGGAGGTCCTTTTGTGTTAGAGAAGACATGGAAAACGCGTGCTTTAAATAATAAACTGCTTGTCATGGGTGCTTCCTACTCATCTGGGCTTAGTTAGCAAATTGCCAGAGACAAAATTAGCCTCGTGTGCAGACAGTGCACTGTTCCAGTGTCCAACTTGGTGTTCACAGAGTCAACATGAAGAACTAAAGAAGCAGCATGCTGACCTTGAGGAAGACCACCGAAAGCAAGGGGAAGAGTTCAGCAGAACATTCAATGATCACAAGGAGAGATACTTGCAGCTGCAGCAGGAGAAGGAGCAGGAGATCTCTAAGCTGAAGGGTATATGCAACCTCTACCTGGCTGCCCATATGCAAATGTGTGTTTTTTCATTGGGTTTTGTGTGATGTGATGCAGGAAGGCATTGCTCTCCTCTCACTAACGTGTCATCCATCCATCTTAGGCTTTCTGATAGTTACATTTTTGTAATGATTTTCTGTGCTCACTTTCTGAAATCTATTAGTATGTGTGCTTTGTGTTTCTGTCTAGGTTAGAGAAATACTAAGAAACACAGCACTTAAAAGCCCATCAAGTGTCAGTGGCTGGTTTATCCAGTCTTTCTTGTTTAGTTCTAAGACTGTTATAAACCTGGAAGAATCCATTTGCCTCTTAACTCTTTTTTTGTAAAGAAAGGCAGTCTAAGAGTGTTTGCCACTTCTGTCAGAGATGTAATTGTGCCTCTTTATGAAGTGACTTTATGTACATTTTATACCTCATTTTCTCTTTATGTATCAGCCTCTCTGAAACATGATTCACCTGTATGCTGAAGTCTTAATTTTTTTTACTGTTGGCATCTTGTTTCCTGTTACAAAGATCCTTTGTAGTCTGCAGACCTCTTCAATCCTAATTACACAGAAAAAAAAAAAGGAAGGGGTTCTCCCCTCCCAGGGCCTTCAGCTGCTTTCTGCCACGTATCACTAACACATAAGTTAGTTTTGGAGCTGTCTGCAGTTTTGTCTACACAGTATTTTGCAGGCAGAGGCTGTGTTTAGTAGTTCTGCCTGGGCACAGCACCAGTGGAATCACACAGCTCTGGACTGAGCTGGATTGCAGCCTGGCAGCTTGGAGTGTGGGAAGAGCTTCCCTGTGTCTGCCTCCAGTATTCCCCATCAACATAATGTCAGAAGTGGGAAGAGAAGCCCCCCTTCTCCCTGGTCCCTGAACTTTTTAAGGATGCTGGGCATCTCATCCAAAAGAATAGCTATAGAGTCCTATGACAAAAAAAAACTCTCACTTGCCAGATGTGCTGGGGGGGGGAAGGGAGAGGAGGGGTGGCTTCCTCTCTGCATCTGAAAGGTTCAGGTTGCCACAATGAATTTTGCTGTCTGCAGCCCCCAGCATGGACAGTGCTGCATTGTTCCAGTTGCAGACAAAATTGAACCACATTTTACCATTTTCTGCTTGAAAATTTAAGGCTTTTTAAAGGGCTGGAGAGAGATGTAGCATAAAGAAGCCAGATAGTTACTGTAATCTATTTCTACTCCAGCAGTAGCATAGGATTTTAGGTAGTTTGTGTTAGTTTTTAATTTTGGTGCTTAGTCTAGTACTATCCATCTCATCTGACTGGGATTTCATTCTGTTTTTCATTCAATTTCTTTTAACCAGAATCCCTCTATAACTTAAGGGAGGAGAACAGACAGTTGAGGAAAGCTCACCAAGACATTCACACCCAGCTCCAAGATGTCAAGGTAGGAGAACTTGAAGCCCATTAGGAAAAATAAAAATGTTCCCAAGTTTTAACAAGCCAGAAGTGAGCTGTGCTAAAGACTTTTAGCTTCTGTTATGTGGCAAAAAGAAGAGGAATGTGGCTGAACTGGGTTGCTTGTCTTTTGCTGCTTGCATTTTAGGTACGTGCTCCTTTGAAAAAAAAGTAATAAAATCCAAATCTAGTATAAAAATCAGAATTGGAAATTTGACCTTGCAAGTTAAGAATTGTGCTTTGGCAAACGAAGTTAATCAAAATCATTCATCAGCATCTACTCCAACTTTAAACTTTATTTTAGTTACTCAAATTCTGGCCTCCAAAATTTTCTTTCCTGGCATGCTTGTGTGTTTCACATGTGTTCCACATGAAGTAAATGCTGTCATTCCAACTCAGGATTTTCTTTTAGAGATAAATTGAATTATATTCCTAGCTCAAAATCCCCCAGGCGACCTCATTTACTTTAAGAATGAACTTTTTTTTTATGAAACGTTTCATGTTCTTCTTTTTGTGTAGCAACAGCATAAGAACTTACTCTCCCAACACAACCAGCTTGTAGTGACTTTGGAAGACCACAAGAGTGCACTAGCTGCTGCACAGGTCAGAAAGGAAAGCAGCTTCTACCAGCTCTACCTTCCTAAAACTTGTTTCTTCTAGTTCAGCTGTCCTGTCGTGCATGGAGCCTCTCGCATGGGGAATTTGCAGCTGGCACCAGGCTGCAGGGGAATGCATGAGTTCAAGGGCTGCTCTTTAGAAGAAGCTGCAGCACACTGTAGGGCTGTCAGAAAATAAAAGAGCTGTTGTAAGCCTGGGAGTGCATGTATTACTGATAAGATGATTATTTGCTTCCATGAGAGCTGTCAAATCCCTTTCTTTCTCTCTCTTCTCTGACAGAACTCCTGTTAGTCAAACATCCCACACTCCAGCATGCCCATGCAGCACTGTAAAGACCTGGATGCTGGGATGCTATCAAGTCTCTTTTTATATATGACTGGGGGGTTTCTCAGGCTAGAGAGGGACTGAGACACAAGGACTGTAAACTTCAGGTGGAGCTCAAATTAGTTAAAAAGCAGCATTACCTCTCTTAAATGTCATTTTCAAGTGAAGTGTTTGCCAGACTTTGCACATGTTGGTACAAGCTGTGCAGGCCACAGGGAATCTGAAGGTAGGAGTCATGTTGGAGCAGTGGAAGATTATTGATGAAAGATCAGAGGGGAAGACAAAGAGCCAGCATCAAGTTATTTTTATTCCTGACTTGTTTTCTTCATTTAAGTATTATCATAGTCCACAGAATCATTACCAGCACTAAAAGCATTGGATTCTTTTTTTCTTTTTTTCCCAGTTTTGCTTGTGCATGTCTGTGTGTGTAGATATTCCAAAAATAGGGCAAGACTAGCAAAGTCCCTCATAGACTAAATAGATGAAGAATCTTAATTTCCAGTACTAAAATGGGCTGGCAGCAAATTTTAAGCTCTTCTCCCACTGGCCACATTAGTTGCTTGGTATGTATAAATTCACATCTGAAATTCCACAAGGGCAGGTGCAGGCTCTGATTTAAGGTTCACCAAATCCACAGGGAAGGTCCATAGACTTCCCATGGCTCTGATTCAGTTCTTTAATTAGAAAGCCTGGAACACATGAAGCTTTTCTATCTGCCATCAGAGTGTGCCATTTATCCTATGGAGAACCTTTTCTTCAACAGAAGAGCCTTGCACATTCTTTCAGAACAGAAGCTATTTGCCACAGTTGCAGAGTTTCTCCTGCAAACCAGCTACAGAAAGTTCACAGGGGATTACTGCTTGGAGATGCAGCTGGATAAATGATCCCTTTATTTCTAAGAGTCCTCTAGACATTAAATACCAGTAGTCAGTACTCCACTAATGAATTTGTGACCTGAATCTTTAAGGCATTGTCATCTTTGTACTTTTCCATAACTCAAGCAGCCAGACAGATTGATGATATATTTTTATAAACCCTGTCTTTCTGCCAGCAAAAATGCCTGGAATCCCAGTGTTCAGCTCAGAACAACTCCTGCAGAGGAACAGAGTACTTGAGTCCTGATCTGGACATGCACTGTTTAAATATCCCAGCACTTGAGTCTCCCTACATGAGCAGTCAGTGGGGAGGGGGAAAAAAAAAAACAAATCAGAAACCTGTGCATTAGTCTTACATTAAGTAAATACTATTTTTTTCCTCTAAAATGTCTCATTGGACTCTTCAACAGTAAATCAGGAAAGAGAAGCCTCCTTCTGGAATGACAAGAGTAATTACTGCAGTTCTGCTTTGCTTTTAGGCCCATCACATTTAATGGATGCCATAGGCTTTTGGAGATGCTTCAAGGTGTGTCTGGCTTCAGAACTGTTCTGCATTGCATCATGTCAATCTGGAGCACTGTGGATATTGTTTTGTATGAGTATTTGGCATTGTCCATCAATGCATTGTGCCTGTCTGCTTTACTATTGATTGCTATGATCCCACATAACACACCAGAGGACATCCCCAGTCACCAGCTGTAAACTGTAGCCAGCTTTTAACTTCATTTCAGAAGGATTAGGAAATGCACCTCTGACTTGGAAGTGCTGCCTCCACTGGAGCAAGCCACAGACCCTCTTGTTGGCCACCACCTTTTCTAGATGCACCTGGTCAGCTTTTATAAATTCTCTCCATCTCAAAAATTTCACTTGATGAGACTTCCTTGTACATCTGCTGTATAGACAGGGACTGGAGCACCAATCACTCTGCATTTCTGCATTCTAAACTTTAAAGTTTTTCTAAGTGTCCTTCCTTTTGAAAGTTACCTTGTACAGAGGTAAAAGCAAACAAATTATATTTTAGTGTTGCATTTCAGGAAGATTTTAGAAATGTTTTTTTTCCTTTTTTTTTCCATTTTTTCTTGCTTTTCACCAAAGGTGTACTGTCACTGACTTTCTTTGCCTCAGTTCTCTGTGTTGGCTGTTGTCTTGTGTAACACCTGTTTAAATCTTGAGGATTTGGCATTTTTATTACATGTATGCACTTTAAAACTCCTTTTTCTGAAAGAACTGCACTTCTTTACTGGTAGAAAGAAGTTGTGGTGCTCTTGATTTCCCTTCCTCAGTGTGCCAAGAAAACTGCATCACCCCTTTTGACAATTCTCCTGCTTGGCATGAATAAAACAAATCTCCCTCTTTGTCTCACAGAGATTTTTCTAATATCCTTTGTATGCATGTGCACTGTGGCTGAAAAGATTGTCATGAATCAATGTTACTTGGTGTGTGGAAACAACCAGGTTTAAAAGCTCCCATCCCTTCCCCTCCCTGGAGTTTGCTCTGATGTGAATATCAAGTCTTTCCACCATGACTTTCCAGCAAGTGCACTCTGAGGTGCCTGTATTTTATTAAGAAATTGATTTGGACACACTATAATGAAGGTGTTGACTTTAGTCCCAGGTGGAGGAGTACAGACAGCTGAAGGACACACTCAATAAAATCCCAAGTTTCCGCCAGCCTGAGAAGTTCAAGCAACCAAATGAGCAACCAGAGGTGCAAGCAACATCCCCCACCAGTGACCTCCCCACACACCACGAAGCTGTGGCTGAAGAGCACAAGGAGGTATGCTAAAAAATTTCATTTTTTAAATAATAATCAGGTAGCTAAAATTTTATAGAAGCTTTTTATAGAAAAGCTCGACCCGAGTTCTGAACAAATGCTCTTCTCTCGTGTTTTATAAAGTTTCTGTGGCACAGAAAATTCAGTATATTTAAAACTGGCTCCCTACCCAGTGTTCCAAAAGATACAAAGCAAAGCTGTGGGTAAAGTCTTGAAGTTATACTGTCAGCTGTGCTTTTGTTTTCCAAGAGTACTTGGCCAGCAGAACCTGTTGGAAATAAAAATACAAAGCTTCTTTTGCAGATAGGGGATTTCAAGAGGTTTGTTCCACTTCAGATAAAACTTCAGAGGCCTGATGGGCTTTATGATGCACTTGTACAACACCTTGCATGGCTGCAGAGCCAGGAGGGGGCTGCTGATACCCTTTGGCAGGAGCAGTTGCTTGTTCCAAAAGCAGTCTTTGGCTTTCCTGCCTCCAGCTTCACTCTTGCCAGGCTGAAACAAAACCATCCTTGGCTCTCTTGAAAATGGGAACCCCCTGGTATCTGTCTTGTGCACACATAATCCTGTGTGTGTTTTGCAGAATGAGAAGCTGAAAGAGAGAGAAGAAAGAAATTCCCAGGAAAGAGAAGAAGACTCTGAGCGTTTCCACCTGCGAAGGAGCACTGGGGAGAGCCAGCATGCCAAGGAGCTGAATATTCAGGAGCAACAAGAAGCTGGAGAGGATGATGAGCAACGTGTTGATCAGGTTGAAGAGGAACGCAAGAAAGAACTTGAAGAGGAAGAAATGGAGCAGGCAGGACAGCCTGAGCACCTAGAGGAAGAGCAGGATCAAGCACCAGAGGAGCATGAGTGGAAAAAACAGGAGCAGAAAGAAGAAGAAACCAACATGTTGGGTGATCATCTTCATTCAGAGGTATGGAGCTCTGCTTTTTTTCTACTGGTTGATTAGATTTGCTGTTTAACTGGAGGAGTCCTTTATCATTCCTGTCTCTGTATTGCACTTGCCTTTTTCTAGGCAAAATCAGTGTCAGAGTTACAGAAAGCTTAGGATTAATGCACTTTTTTTCAGATAAAATTGTCATATTTATAGAAAATTGAGATTCAAAGCATTTGGATGCATAGGATTGAGGCTCAACTTCAGCACACACATAGAGCAGTGCTTGCCAAATGCTTAATGAACATCAGTTTAGCTGATACAAGCAGCAGATGGAAAAAAGAGCAGTCAGGTTGAATCCCATCTCCTGCTTGAAGTTTGAGGCCCTTCTGATGGGAAGGAGACAGCTGATGGGAGTGAGATTTATCTTCAGCACTCTGGTGGAGAGCTGTCCTGCCTTACTAATTTGCTGCATCTTAGCAAATTGCAGCATGTTTCCTTGTCAGATGTGCCTACCTCTTGTAAACACATTTCCATCTAAATGTTCCCTGTCATTTCACTTGAAATGTTAACTGCAAGATGAGCATGGCTGAAGCAGGAAGTCTTGCTCTGTGCAGCTCTAAATAAAACCAGCAAATCCTGGACTGACATTCCCAACTGGATCTCCAGTGGAAAATACATTTTACTGCTCTCAGCTTAGGCTCTGTAACACACACACACGCTCTCCTAGCAGATGATGGTTGAGAAGGCAGTGTTGGTGAGGTGCAGGAGCAGTAGATGAAGCTGTGAAAGTGTAGTTAGTTTAAGTCACTGGCTGTAAAAAATGTGCCATGTCTCATTTCAAGCTGAAGGCAGCCCCTACTAAAATCACCAGTTAGATCCATGGGAGCAGATTTACTGCCTTAACTGCCAGCCATCAAAACTTGATTTTCCTGGTAATATGTTGAGGCTTTTATTAATATCTAAGAAAAGCATGGCTTCCCCCAGCCTATTATCTCCTTCCCCATGTCCTCCCTGGAGCCCTCCTGGTCTTTGTTGAAAAGGAATTCAACTTTAAGCAGAGCCAAGAAAACCTGAAATAATTTTGCTGTAGCTCTGCCTGTCGTCTGCAGCCTCTGCAGATTTTTCCCGCCTGTCACAGTTTTCTCTGTGTTTGTTTCTGATCTCTGGAGTGGTGCTGAATCTCTGCCCGACATTTCTTTGACAGAAAACATCAACAAAAGCTGTCACAAAAAGACAGAAGTCAGTTTATGAGCAGCAACTGGAGCAGCAGCACCTTGCAGCCCGAAGAGCAGAGGAAGCCTCTCGGCTACGGGAGCATCAGGCATCACTGCAGCAGCAGAGGCTGAGGGGACAACTGCTCAGGCAGCAACAGCTCCAGCAGAAAGAGCTCCAGCTGCAGAAGGAGGCAGAACAAGGAGAAAAACTCTATAAAAACAGGCTGAGGTTAAATTCTTTTACTTGAGTTTGTCATGGTCTGTGCTGCTTCCACCATAGGACCTTTAAAAAGAGGGCGTTAGACCCCCCAGACACTAAACTCAGTGAGCATCATCTTTTTTCCAGGGGTGAAGCTGATTGCTGTTTAAAGAGGTTTTTTCCTTCCTTTCTTTTTTTCTTTTTTTCTTTTTTTCTTTTTTTTCTTTCTTTTCTTTCTTTTTTTTCTTTCTTTTTTTCCTTTTTTTCCTTTTTTTCCTTTTTTTCCTTTTTTTCCTTTTTTTTCCTTTTTTTTCCTTTTTTTTCCTTTTTTTTCCTTTTTTTTCCTTTTTTTCCTTTTTTTCCTTTTTTTCCTTTTTTTCCTTTTTTTCCTTTTTTTTCCTTTTTTTCCTTTTTTTTCCTTTTTTTTCCTTTTTTTTCCTTTTTTTCCTTTTTTTTCCTTTTTTTTCCTTTTTTTTCCTTTTTTTTCCTTTTTTTCCTTTTTTTCCTTTTTTTCCTTTTTTTCCAACTCATTTTACTGTGGAAGTCTGAAGTCTGGAGTAGTAAGTTCATGTTGCCATGCACATCCTAAGAGGAGGTTAGGGGTTCTGGCACATAACACCCCTTCTCTTCAAGCTTTCATTTAAATTAATAATTATTCTCTTCTAAACACCAATTATGATCTGTACTGAGAAACTCCAGTATCAGGTATGCTTTAAGGTACCTAAGCTGAAGTTCCTCTTAAATTTGAGGTACCACAAGGACATTGTGGACACGAGCAGCTTGTATTATTTGCATTGTAGAGGCAAAAGCCTGATTTCAGGGGAAACAAACACCCTGATACTTTCATAAAGTTGTTGTGAATGCAGTTATATTCATGATGTCACAGCTTCCAAATGCCTTTCTCCCTCCCTGCCATATTTCCTTATTTTTCTGTTTAGTTTAAAATTGTTAGTGACAAATTTGTCTTTTGGAATCTTAAAGCCCATTGAATTTTCTTTGCTAAAATATTGAAATATTAATAATTAACTTGACCTGTGTTCCAAAAGGATTTTGGCATGAGAAAGCCTTTTATAATTGATAGTCAAAATACTCACTCCTGCAAGAACAACCACACGTGTAAACCCCTTGCAAGATGAAAGCTAAGTCTGCTTTTTCAACAAAACTGATCCATGGAGTCTGTTTTGAAGATGTTTGAGTGTTTTTTTGTTTCCCATTCATAGTATTTGTGCTTTGATCAGGCATACCCCAGCTTAGGAGTTTTGAAAATAGGAGGCAGATCCCACTGATACAAAGAAATACAAGCACAGAAGTTAGTACAGTAGGACAAGAAAGTCTTTGTTGTATAAAGTGTATTTCAGGAAAGATGTGAGAAAATATTAGGTCATAGGAAGCTAAACTGGAAGCCATTCAAGCAGGAGATGGGAGAAGCAGAGATGCAGTAAGATTGTTGTTTTTTTTTTAAGAAACAGAAACACACTTTTTTCAGACTGAAATGATGTGTTTGCATTGCATTTTCTCAGCCAACAGGCTCATTATGATAACGTGGACCAGGATATTGTGCAAGGGGAAGAAGAGCAAGGGATTCATGAAGAAGAAGGTAAGATAGTGTTTATGTTCTTATCATTTTCACAGGTTCCCTATGTACTGTCTTTCCTGTGAGATGTCAATACTAATTTAATATCCAGTTTGAATTCAAGTGAAATATAAACTCACAGTTTAAAACCAGAAGCTCAAATAAAACTGGTTAAAGTGAGTGACTGAAATACAGGTATTAGTGAAGATCATATCCACAAGAGTGTCCCTTTGATTGAGCTGCTTTGTGGATCTCTGTTACATTCCTGGTTCTGCCTGTGATTTTGTTTGATTTGCACAATCTTTCAGGGCTGGTTTAAAAAAATAATTCTGGGAGCATTATCTGTTTGGCTAAAGGCTGCCTACTATTAAAAGCACATATAGAAGCCAGTATGTAGGGGACTCTTTTAAGAGCTAGCTGGGAACTGCTGTTTCTGACATAATAATATCAAAAATTTGGCAGCTTATGAACGTGACAACCAACGCCAGGATGAAGGTGAAGAAGATGATCAAAATAATGCAAATGAGCAGCAAGAACCAGAACATCAAGCAGCAAATCAGCAGGCTGGTGGATCTGTGAGTATGAATTAAGATGCTATGGATTGCAGTTGTTCCTGAAGTGAAAACCTAGAATCTCATCCGACATAACTGCACATTACAGAAATAAGATAACCAGAGGTCTGTGAGGAAAACAAGTTTGACAGTTTAAAACTACATCTGGATCTATTTAAAGTTGTCCTCACTGATTTGGGAAGAAATCAAAAAAAGTTTCCTTGTTGAAGCAAGTTGATTTTCTACATTCCTTTGATCTTTAGGCAGAATAAAGGATTAAGATTTAGCTGAGACTGGGACTGGTAAGCAAAAAAATAACAGGATTAACTCATCAGTGGTCAGTCAAAAAGAGTGGTGAGTGTATTTTTCATGCTGTACTTAGTTGAGAGGGTAAGAGCCAACTCAATAGCCACTGAACCCAGCTGTAGTCAGTACAGAAAAGTGGGAGTTTTGAGGACACCTTAGCAGTGAACACAGCCACAGTATTAATTGCACAGAGAGCTGGGTGCAGGAGATTGTCCTGTCTCATATTCCTTGGTGCTGTGGAACATCAGGCACAGCATCTTCATTCCCATCACCCTCAGCAAATCAAGCTGTGAAGTAAATACTTGTCAAGACTCTGTAACTTGTTAGATGTGAAGTTACCAGAAATGGTTTTACTGAATGAGAAGCAGAAAGGAAATGTTCATTTTCTGAATGGCAGAATGATGAAGAGTGAATGCTGTCTATGTACATAATAAAACAAAAGCAAAGGTTAATGCTGCAGGACAGGCTGGGACTGAAAGATCCCACAGCAGATTTGAGCCATGAGCATCTCAACTCCTGCCTCTTTTCACCTGGTCCCATCAGGCATTGTCTGTTCTCATAAACAAAAAGAGTTGAACAGCCTGTGTGGAGTCAGTCACCAGCTTCAGTCTGGGACACAGACCCACCCTGCAGTTCTCTCTGTGTCAGTGCTGAAGAACTTTTTCATTCTGGACCCATTCTGTATGGGCTGGGGTTTGATTTAGGAACCCTGATGCCTCTACAGAGATTCCAGCTGCATTTCAGTGGGTGTGGGCTGGCCTTGTTCTTAAGGTTCTTAACAAGAACCTTGTTCTTGTTAAGGTAGCTTTCAAATTAAATGGAATTTGCCTGAGAAGTCAAATTATGTATTTAACTTTCTGTTCTGAACATTGCAGAAGGCAGCTGTGGAAGATGTGAATCCTGCTGATGACCCAAACAATCAGGGAGAAGATGAATTTGAGGAAGCTGAGCAAGAGAGAGAAGAAAATCTCCCAGATGAAAATGAAAATGAAAAGCACAAGCAGAGCAGTGAGAAACAAGGACACCCAGGAATGGAAGAGCACCTAGTGGTCAGTAAATGAAACCTCTGCAGGTCCTGTTTAAGGACAGGGTAGCACAGCTGAGCCAGATTTTTGAAGCCACTGAGCTTTGATTTTTGAAGATCTCCTCTAAGCCATATATGACACGTGGAGGTCAAAGTGTGGGATGAGTCCTGGTGACAGACTGCTGTGTCTGTCATCACTGCCTCACCCAGGGAGCCTTCTGGTCTCATAGTTCAGGCCCCCTTCTCTTTACCTTCACACAAGCCCTGGCAGGAACAGTATCTGTGTTCATACAACCTTCATCTCTTTGCACAAACCCCTTCTACACTGTTTCCATGCCATCAGCACTCAGCTGTAAGCTGCTCCAGCCATTCCAGTGAATGCTGTGCATTTCAGCCATGGTTAAACTGTAAATTCCTCCAGGCAAATAATACTCTGGAGTTTCATGGCATTGGTCTTTAGAGGTGTGAATATGTCTTTCTTCCTGCTTAGTATGGAAAGTCGTGGTTTATTCTATGAAGTGATTTTTATTATAATCATTCTGCTGTCTTTTTTAATTTAGAGGAGTTCTAAATCATGTAGCTGGGCTGTCTTTAATGCTGCTGAAAGCACTATAACTTTGTTTTGCCATGTTACTGGAGCTTTAAAGTTTTAGTTCCAGAAGAAGAAGCTTTAACCTTCAGTTTTCTAAAGTTAATGAGCATGCACAGAGCTAAATTTTGATATGATCTTTCTGCAGATGGCAGGAAATCCTGACCAGCAGGAGGATAATGTGGATGAGCAATATCAGGAAGAAGGAGAAGAGGAGGTAAGAAAACAGAAGACATCTGTGGGTCACACAGCATGTTAACATTTCAGATCTCTTTGGAACTGCAAAATGAACCCAAATCACTTGGTCTGACTTGATGAAACCTAGGAAGCCTTTGCCATTACTCTGCTGTCCACTTCTGGGAGTGTTACTCGTATTTACATGCTGCAATCCATTAGTCTTCCATGCAACACAATTTTAATTAATTTTTTAATTTTAATTTTTAATTGTGCAATACTTGAAATGATCCACAACAGAAGGAAAAATTCCTGAAAACCTCAAGCCCTCTGCAGGTCACCCAAAACCTCATTACCTTTGTATCTCAAATCACACGCTGCTGCTCTGGGCAGACTGCTTCCTTGGCCAGTTACTCTTAAGCTCCAACCTGATTTATCTCTTCTCCTCCTTGGCAATCCAAGTTACATAAACCCTTTACTATTTGTGGAGTCAGTCAGGAAGCTTTTAGCACATTGCTTTGAACTGCAGGAGAAAAGGAGGGGAGGAGACTATTTTCCCATTGCTTGTGAAATGTCATGCTCATTATGCATGCACAACCACAAGCTGACCTGCAGTTCTTTGATAAATACCTAATCAGTTGCTATTTTGTACTTCATACATAATGATTTACAAAAAGCAATAGAAGTGGCTGCTCATTACTGCCTTATGGGAAACACTTTGTCTAAATTACCTGCTCTGCACTCAAAATTCACCAGTTCAACTTCAGGTTACTTAAATCAAGCCAGGTCATTAGGAACTGGGAAGAGTTGGGCTTTGCCAAACACTCTTTGGAGCTGTGCAGGAGCATCTTAGCCAGCTTGCAGGGCACCATTTGGAGCAGATTTGTAGAACAACACTCTCCAAAAGAAAATGCACTTCACTTCTCAAAGCATTCCTCTCACATTTGTACCCAGACATCAAGTGACCTGGAAGCAAGGGAAAGTGCTGATGTAAAAGGAAGAAGTGATAGATAAGACCTGAACATCTGGAAAACAGATCAGCATGGTCTGCTTTCCCTTCAGCTATAGAGTTAGAAGAGATCATTTTTCACTCCCAGTCCCCTTTGCTTTTTTTGTGGTTTCCCAGGAGCAGTTGGCATGAGGATCACTCAGCTGCTGGGAAAAGAGGGACAAAGTTACCATTAAATCCTTACATTGCATATGAGAGCTGAAATAGTTCTGGAAGCCCACAGTGGGGTGGAAGTGTCAGTAATGACTGTTTGCTGTGTCATGACAAGGAGAAAATTACATATATGGGTAATGAAAACATGGGATGGAAATCTAAATGTGTTAGCTGCTGATAAGAGGATCTGTGAAAATTGTAGTTACAAGTTAAATAGGCTGTCAGAGGGGAGTGAGGTTCCTGATTGTTGGGTGGTTGTTTGGTTTTTTTGTCCCTTAACCTCTCCGTGTTTTCTCCTCCCTTTCTCTTGAACCTTCATTCTGTAAAAGTATAGCTGTAAAGTTATGCATACTTAAGCCAGAGGCTACTTTAAAAAAAAAATTAAAAAATTAAAATGTACAGAACATCCCTGTGCTTTGCAGGTCCAGGAAGATTTGACTGAAGAGAAGAAACGAGAACTGGAGCACAATGCTGAGGAGCCATATGGTGAAAATGATGAAAATGTAAGTGCTGTGTAAACCCACAGACTCTGGGACATGATGGAACCCTTCCCAGAGCTGCCATCAGCTCACACTGACATTAAATAATCATTGTAGCTTGCTTTAGCTCATAGACCTTAAAATTTCATGCTGTCCCAACTTCCCTTTGCTCATCCTTCCACCCCCACATCCCTTCTTGCTGCCTGGAGGACTTTGGAAATCTCTTTCTGTCCATGAGCTCCAACAGCTCCAGCTGACATTCAGTTTTCCTTCACTTCATCTCATTGCCCCTAAATCAACCACAAGGAAGCAGGCAGGAGCACTGAATCTGTTGTTGGCTTCTTTTCTTTCAATCAGGCAGATGAAAAGAATAATGGAGGGGAAAATCAAGAGCAAGAAATGCAAGAAGAGAACAACCAGAAAGAAGTTCATGAAGAAAATTATGAGGAGGAAGAGGAGGAGGAGGAAGGCAGAGCTGTTGCAGCCAAAACTCGTAGACGAGGGGAGATGTAATCCTCTGCATTTTCCTACCAGTACACAAATCCCTGGGTTGTCTTTTTGTTCTTTTAAAAAAACAAAAAGAAAAAAAACTTTTTTAGAATATTTAATTTCCAAAAAAAAGGTTTGTGTTTTACAGTTTTTACTTTTATATTAGATGCTCTCCTACGTTTATATGAATACAGTATTTTGATACTCTAGATTAGGATTTCTTTTCTATTGAAGCTGTACATAAACAGACATCATAGAGGTTTTAATTTTTCATAATTCTGGGTGTGTTTTATAAAGGCCATTTTGGAGTACACTTTCACCTTGTCCAAGCCTTGACAGATGTTTCAGATACATCTGAGGGAACATACCTAGTGCCTGAAGCCAGCCCACGTTGGTCACCCCAGTGTCTTTCCTGACACAATTTCTGTGACTAAGGGCTGGCCACACTACCCCTCCAGGGCAGGGCCTGGGGTGCTCGTGGAGTCCCAGGGGTAGTTTAATTTTTGTTCAAATCCTTGGAAGATATGCACATGCCTCACTCTTTGCAGGACCAGGCCTTTTAGAGGTGCAGAAGAGTTCTAAAATATGCAAGTTTTACAAGCCTTCAAAATACAGCCAGGTTTAACAGCTGTTAATTCTCTGCAGCTGTTTATATGCAGTTAAATTATGCATTTATTTTAATGAGCATACCTAGGTACTGCAATTACATGCACTACATAGCAGATAATGCAAATGGGGGTGTGCTGAGAGGAGATGGAAGCTAGAAAGCAATTTAGACTTGAAGATCCATTCTGCCAAATCAAAACACTACAGCTGTCACATGAGGGAAGATTCAGAGGAGGAATGATTTTTGTCCTAGTTAATACATGAAAATATTTGAATTGGGACATCATCACCTCAGTGACATCCTTTCTGGATTCTGTAGAGAGGGTTAAGGCACCTTGACAGGATTGGTGCAAGATGTTGAAATAATAAGGCCTTTACCTTCTTATTTATTTTTGAGTCTATGCTGGAAGGATTTCTGATTTTTCCCACTAGGGGATGCAGACCAGGGACAAATCCCCCAGAAGTTTAGGTTGGTTTCTTTTGGGTTTTGTTTTCTTTTGAACAGCAAACATCTCTAGCACTGCATGCCAAATTGTAAGGGGGGGGAGGGAAATGACACAAAACCTGTGCCTTGGTGGGCTACTATGAACATAATCCCAGTGCATGAGTATATACAATATTTGTATTGGTACAGACCCCTGGTATTTAATATATGTTTAAAAGGAGAATGGGAATCTGGATTTCCCAGGCTACACCCCATTGCTGGAAATGAGGTGCCCAGTAGCTCCCCACAAAAGTGTGTTAATATATAAAAGGGTTGGGATACTTTCCCTTTTTAAGTAACAATGCATAGCAATGTTTTTGGTTTAATTTTTTTTATATGAATGTAATTTAATTCATTTTTCTACTAACTCAGTTACATCGTGTTATATAGTTGGGTTTTGTTCTTTGCAGTTTTCTTCAGTAACCCAGCCACAGTGCTTATGTTTCATAGGAATATTTTTGTCAGCAAGTATTTTGGGTTTTCCAGTTACCATAAATCAGATTTATGTATAAAAAAAAAGTTTACACAATACTGTAAAATGTATAATATGTACATAATCTTAAAAATACAATTATTTTGGTAAATTGGCCTGTATTTTTAATGTCACAGTTGCAATATTTAATTATTTGAGGCATAATAGTACTTGACTGCAGTCAATAAACTAAGACTATAGTTACTGGTCTTTCACATGTGTGATGGTTTAGTTTCATTTATATTAATTATATATTAATTTATATTAATTGGTTCACCATTGCCTCTGGAGGTATGGACAACATGGACTTTAAGTGCAGAGAAAGCCACTTCCCAACTCATCTGCAGGTACACACTACCCACCAGCCCATCTTTACACTAAAAGAAGGTTTTTACTTCCCTTTTTCCAGCAGTTTCCTGGCTGCACAGGAACTGAAACAGGTGCTTCCCCATTCTGCTGCATCCTGGGCCCTGCTGCTCCCTGTACCCTTGGGCATGGAGAAGTTTTATTAAGCAGTTTGATGGTTTTCTTGTTTATTGCCAGGCTCTGAGGCTTCACTGGGATAATTTGTGGCTCCAGCAAGAATCCAGGGAGATTCAAAACTGTACAGAATGAGAAGCTGGAGAATAAAGGCTCCTGTTGTGTGGGGTGCAAGCCAGCATTCACAGAGGATGCAATATTTACCACAACAAGCCCACATCCAGTGTGAGCAGGGCAATAAAAGGCTGAGGAGAAAGCCTTCTCTGTCCTTAATCAAGGGCTTAATCAGTTCCCTGACTGAAAATCAACTTTCTGAGGGAGACTTCAGGCTTGGCTGACAACAGCAGTGTTGGATGCCTGTGATGTGCCCCAGCTCCTGCTCTGCCATGGGCTGGGGGTGCTTTCCCATCCCATAACTCCCTGGCCAAGGATTTTCCTTGCCAGCAGCTTGGAGCTCAGGTTGGCAACACTCAAACCCTGATTCCTTGAGTCCCCCACTATTTTTTTGTAAAGATTATGAGCAAAACACCCCAGACCTTCCCCAGCTGCCTGCTCTGTAGCTGCTCACCCTAAAAGGGTTCTGACCTCTCTGCCTGACACCCCATTTAGTGCCAGAGCCTGTGGTGGGAAAGAGGAGCCACACAGCTCCTCATTGCCAGAGGATGTCACCTGAGAGCCAGGGAATGCTGAGTGCTGTGCTTAATCAAGAAGTATTTTATCAAGAATGTATTTTATGGGATCTAAAAGTAAGCTCCAGCTTCAGGGGTGTGCAGGATGAAGAGCAGAGGGAAATGCTCTTTGTGTTTTACTGCTCCCAGCAGGACCCTGCAGCATGGGCTGAATCATAGAATGGGCTGGGTTGGAAGGGACCTCAGAGATCATCAAGTCCAACCCTTGCTCCACTCCCCCTGTGGTTCCCAGCCCATGGCACTGAGTGCCACATCCAGGCTCTTTTGAAATAGCTCCAGGGATGGAGAATCCACCCCTTCCCTGGGCAGCCCTTTCCAATGCCTGATCACCCTCTCCAGAAAGAAATTCTTTCTCATGTCCAACCTAAACCTCCCCTGGCACAACTTGAGCCCTCTTGTGCCCTCTTGTCTTGCTGAGAGTTGCCTGGGAAAAGAGCCCAACCCCCCCCTGGCTCCAACCTCCTTTCAGGGAGTTGGAGAGAGTGATGAGGTCTCCCCTGAGCCTCCTCTTCTCCAGCCTCAACACCCCCAGCTCCCTCAGCCTCTCCTCAGAGGATCTGTGCTCCAGTCCCTTCCCCAGCCCAGTTGCCTCCTTTGGACCTGCTCCAGCACCTCAATCTCCTTCCTGAGCTGAGGGGCCCAGAACTGGACACAGGACTCAAAGCTGTGGCCTCCCCAGGGCTGAGCACAGGGGCAGAAAAAAAAATATTACAAGCCAGCTATCCCTGTGGTAACTTTTCTGACACCTCCTGCTTAAAACCCAAAAAGCCAGAAGGATCGTGAGGCCCCGCTTTCCCGGTCCCAACAGAGGGAAAGCACAAATTCAAAGGGAAAAGTGACATCACTTCTGGATTTGGCAGCAGCAAGACAGCTATTGGCAGGGCTGTGACCAGGCCTGCCATCCACTCATCAAAATGTTGGAAAGTGTTCAGGGAAGGGGGTGAAAGTGATGGGAAAACTTGGCTTCTACAAAGCAAGTTCATGCTGCATTCAGCTCAGGGAAGAAAAGTCAGGGTAGGAGAACCCCCAGGGGCAGCCAAGTGGTGGGACAGGAGCCTAAAGCCTCCCAGGGAGAAACTGAGGAAAGTCCTGCAATAAAAATTCAGGCCAGAAATACAGTGTAAATACTGAGTAATGGGGTTAATGAGTCACTGCAGCAATTGCTTTACAGGCTGTGAGGAATTCTTCATCACTAAACAGCTTTTCAAAGACTTCCTAGCTCAGCCTGGGCAACCCAGGGAAGTCCTACAGCCTGTGATAAATGGAAAGGTCAGCAAGAGGATCCCAGTAGCACACTCTGGCTCTGATGTGCACAGCAACAGTGGGGAAAAAACCCAGTGCAAGTGATTCTGTAGGTCAGGAAATCCTCTAATGGATCAGATGGAATATTACTGCTCAATAAAACGAGTGTTCCTCACCCCATTGCCTTTAGCAGCTCCCTGTAGGGCAGGGATTTTGAGACCACTCTGAGGGTGAGAGGCACCAGCAGGCAGCACAGGCACACAGACAGCATGCCCTGAATGCAGGTTTTGTCCAAACCCATTAATTCCCAGCCTGCTAACTTCAGGCTTGAACTAACCCAAGCTGAGAAGTGACTTTGGGAGCTCTATTTTCAAGTAAACATAAGAAAGATCCCTGTGATTAGGCATGGAACACAGATACACCTATCACTGACGTATGGATAAGTTTCTGGCAAGTTTTATCCATTTTTGCTGCAGGTTTTCCTGACAAAGGAGGTGCAGAGCAGTAGCTGCTAAAAACACCTTCACTCAGCTTTTCAAGTCTGAGCACATAAAATGTGTTTACTGTGTACAGAGAACTTCTTACTGATACACACAGGAACTAAATTTATATTATTACAGCCAAAATACTTGCAGAGTGAGGAGAATGAGAAACCTGAAGCTGCATATTCAGAGCAAGATAAAAAGTTGCCTTTGCTACACCTGACACATCAGCAGCCTTCAGAAACAAGATTTCCTTCCACATTTCTTGCTTTAGCAGCCCTTGCTGGTTCAAACACAAAATTATTCATTACTTTCTCATCGTCTCCACTTGTAAAAGGAGTAAAAAAAAAAATTCAAATAACTTTGCCACCTATATGAAGAAGCTATTTTCCAATTTTTATTAGAAACTCAGCACACTGAAAGGAATTACCAGCAGCTCTGTGATAGTCAGGGATTCAGCTGACAGGATTAGCAATGCCTTGACTTGCTCCTACATGCTGGAATACACAGCAGAAAACTCCCAGGCACATTGATGTCAATAACCTATGGCCCTTGAAACACAATCATTGCACTGTAATGATTTCTTTCTTTTCCTCAAAGCTGCTTTTTTTCTCCAGATCTCAAAGCATTTTCTACAAGTGTCAAAGCCTCTCTTGGAAAGAGGCACAGAGACAAGAGCAAGGGACTGGGAAATGGGTTTTGAGAGGAAACCTGAGAGCAGAGACCAGATTGGGGATGAGCTGAGCCCCAGAGTCCTGCTGTACCTTCTGATCCCCATCAGTAATATTCCTCTGCAGCTTCCACCTGTTTTAAACCACACAATATGATTTTAACAGTTCAAAAAATATTTTGCACCAGGCTTGTGACCTGAGGATGGTGTCTCACTGTTTTACATCCCTCACTTGTTCCTGACTTTCCTTTGCATCCCCTCTGGCATCACCCTGTGTTTTCTTAGCTCCAGATCTACATTTCAACTGCACAAACCAACCCTCCACCAAAATTTTGGAGGTGCCAAAACTATAAGGACATTTTTTTCTAATAAGCATCAGGGATCTCAGCCACATACATCTCCCCAACATCACAAAATGCCTTGAAAACACCCACAGTGCCCTCAAAGCCCCAGCAGAACACTTGGGCAAGTGTCCCCCAGAAAGTTCACTGTCCAGAAGAGCTGTCACTGTGTCACTGTCACTTCAGTGAGGAACTGACACAATTCCCAGCATTTTCATATCCCTACAGACTCCCATGGGATGGCTCCAAACAGCTCTGTTGCTTCAAGCTGGGCAGGAATCCCCTTCCTCCTCAGCCACACCAACATCTGGATGCTGCCTTGCTTGGGTACCTGTGCTAACTCACCTGGGGCATCTCCAGGTGCCACTTCCACACTCACAGCAGCTGGAAAGCTTCTCCCCAGAGTTTCTTTTGTTTCAGGAGAGAAACCACTGCTGCCTGCAGAATTATTCAGCCAGTTCCTGCCACCCTGCTGTGGTTGGTGCTTGATTGAACAGAAGCATCTTTGATTCCTACAAACACGTGAGTCACAGGCACTGCTAAAAAGCTTTTGAGGGAAAGAGCAAAGACTCAGATTGACTACAGGAGGAAATGGCTCAGCCCTTAGAGCCTCCAGGAGATTTCTCCCCTGCCATCAAAACTCTCAGTTCATTTGTTCCCCTGTTTGAAAATGAGCCTGCAGAATGGCCAGCAGCCACCCTGAGCAATGAGCATGCTCACCCTGCACCTCTGCAGGCAGCACACTCCATCAGCAGACGCTGCACAAAGTGTGGGCAGCTCTGAAACCCTCTTTGGTCATTGGGATTCCCCACTTACATCCCCTGTGTGCTGAAATGTGAGTTTTAGGAATAATTCTCTAAAAGCAGGAACATTTCTCTGCCCCCCCTGCTGGAGTAAGAGCCAAAAGTTGGGTTTCTGATCAGAGGCATCCAAGAAACTGTTTTGTGATTTGTTTCTTTACCCTTTTCCAGGGGTGATAAGGCAACTGTAAGGATGTGCTGACTGAAAAAGGGGAAATTTCATGGCTGGGGATCAGGGCTGAGCTCTTGGCATGTCACAGGTCAAAGCCTACTTGTCAAGCACCATAACACAGTCACAGTTTTCTAAATGCTTGCAGGGACTCCTCAGGTCTTCAGCATTATGCAGAAGGCTCATGCATCCCATCTCTCCCATGCAGAGGATGGAGTCAAAGCCTGGAAGAAGATGGCCAGGGCTGGGGGTACCTCAGTACCTCCTCCTGGGGAAGCAATGAGGAGAGCCCTGGCTCCAACACCTCTCCTGTCAAATGAACAAAAATAATTACAATAAAACCTGCAGCACGAGGGCAGGGTGAGGGCATCCCATGCATTAGGGGCTGTGTTGACATCAGTGTCTCTCTAAAGGCTGCTTGGACCATAAATTCCCACATGGAAACATCTCACTCCTTATCAGGGATTTTGGTTTATGTCAGAAGGAAGTCAGCAGTTACTCTCCTGAAAGAGATCATGTTCCTGTCAAAGAAACCCATTTTACATCTGTCCAGGAGGTGCAATTAAGACCTTAACTACAAATTGAGGCAGATAAAAAAGGTGAGCTTTAATGAAAAGTTAAACTTCACAGGGAATTCTCACACACTGCCTTATGTCAAGGGAACAAAAAAGGGCCCCAAATGGCAGTTTGGGAAAGGCAGCATCCTTAATGAGCAAATGGAATTGTTAGCTGTTTATCAGAGCAAAATAGCTGTGTAAAAATTAGATTATGGAGTTAATTCACAGATATTATTCCACTGGTGTCAGAGACTGGCAAGAGTTGCAGTTTCTCCCCTGACCCCTTGGAAAAAGAAAAGCTCGATCTCTCCTGGCAGGAGCTGCAAAGTACCTTTCTAAAGCAGTAATTGTGGGGAATAACCCAAGTCAGCCCTGTGCAAGATAATCCTGAAGCCCTGAGCTGTTTGTGTACAGGAGATATTGCAAGTTGAATGGGAACAGCCCTCCTGCATTACAGGCAGCCAATTTTCTGGCCATTTGCTGTGACAGGTGAGAAATGCAATGGCTCCTATACATTAAGCTGAGAAGGTTTGTAATACTAAACAGCCTCCTCCCAGCCACACAAATCCTGGGTGGATTTAGCTTTACCAGGAGCTTTAGAATACCCAAGAATAAAAATAATAATAAAAAAAAAAATCTGGGAAGACATACTGGGGATCAGAGTCCTCATTTAAAAGTTGGTGCAGAGCAGAAATGGGAGGAGTGTTGCCAGGCACCCTGGCAGGGCTCTATTAAGAGCAGTGGTGGTGCCAATGAAAACTGCTTTATTTAAGTCAGAGCTCACCAGGGCTGGTGCCAGGGAGTTGATATTATAGAAAGATTAAAGGAGATCTCCATTGCACCCCAGGAATAACACACAGGTATCAGAAACAAACACATGCAAAGCCTGATTGCTGCAGCTAACCCTTTGAAAGCTGAAAAGTGACCTCCTGGCAAGGGCTGAGCATCACAGTGGTTTTATCAGGCACAAAGGAGGTGTCCTCAGTTGCTAAGGTCTGGGGGGTTTGGGGTCAGAGGGGTGGGCAGGAGTGGAGTAACTGGAGGCAGAGCCAGGGGCACTGTGCCAGGAAAGGTGTAGAGATGAAGGACATAAACTCAAGTGCCACCAGATTTCCTTGGATCCAGTGTTCATGGTGCAATATGGGTTACCTTGATATTATACATTATTATAATATAAATAATATATCATATGATACCTAAAAATATCATTCTGGATACCTCTGTATTCTTACACCAAGAAACAGGTTGTGCTTCATTGCATCTACTTGAGACTTGGGCAAAAGCCTCTTGTAGATGAGCTCGGTCCCAAATTCCTATTTATTGCCTTTCTCCTGCAATCTGAGTTAAATTTCCATGAATATCTGCACCCTCCTGCCTCTTTCACTGACAAAGAGTAACAACAAGAGGCACAGAAGAGACAACATCACTGCTTTGCACTGCTTGGGCTGCCACTGCTCTAGAGGACACAGAATTGGTTCCACTTCTTCTTTTACCAATATGTCAGGTGGCCACATGAAGGGATGAATTTGCCAGTAAAAACTGGGGATGTGGTGCAGTCATGAAAAATGTTGAGATGTTTCCAAACTCAAGATCAATATATTGATAGGTTTAAAAATAAATTTGTTTTTTTAAAAATTGAAGAAGGTTTTTGTAGAAGTAGTATAATTCACAGTGATCAATGCGTGCAAAGGCACAAGTAGGTTATTCCTGAAAAAAAAAAAAAAATCCTCATGATTTATCCTGGATAAAGTTTCTTTAAAATTAGAATATTGTAAAAACCAATACCTTTCTGCAGTTTAAAAATTATAGAAAAGTTTTTTTAGAAAGGAACTGCACCTTGGTGGTTTTCTACAGAGGTTCATAAATTCTACCAGGACACAGATTCAGCTCTGCTGGCCCAAAACCAGAAAAATGAAGAAATTATGGGAATGATTTGGTGGTTTTGTTAAAAAGCAAGGTGACTTCATACAAGCATGAGGAGTAAATATGCAATAGCTCCTAAGCTTGCTTCAATTTTCCATATTGATTTTGAGTGTAATGTAATTAGTAGTTCACCAGGTTATTCTCCATGGTAGTTCCACACTGTCAGACATTGCCCTTAGGGTTTGTCCTCACATTAAATGTCAATAAATTTACAATTTACCTTAGCACCTGTTTCCATTCCCATCCAGACAAAACTTCATGTTATACTGCTTCAGCTAAGATGAAGAACTGTTGGTCTGCTTCTATTTCAATATAGCACAGAGAGAGCATCATTTCCCAATCCTTTTTCACCCTGTTTTTATTTCCACTGTAAATAATACACTGTTTCCTACCTGTAACTTTTGTTCTTAGCTTTCTTCACTAAATCTGCATCAACTGCTACCTCAGGCCACACTGAGCCACATGGAATTAAGCCCTTTTGCAGCCCATGTCACCATTAGGTGACTGTAAACTCCAACCTGGGCTGCAGATCTCTAATCCCCATTGCTAGTGGACCACCTGCAATGTTTTAAAGATAATTCAGTGTCACAGTGAGTGAAGGAAAGAGGGGGGGAATTTTTGTCTTGGTAGCCAGCTTTTCACATCTCCTAAATGATAAGGTTTATAGTATGGAAAAAAGAAGAGAAGATTATTTGCAAAAGGCTTGCAGGGAGCCCCAGGACTCTTAGCACACTGGAAAAGGTCTTTGGTTCTCTTTGGTGGGCTACAGATATGGAGCCATCACAGAGGGATGGTTTAAGACCCTGCTTGGCTGAATTTTAAGCATCAGGGAAAAAAAACCAAACCAAAAAACTCCCCATTGCTCATTCCAAAGGGCAATCTCCACCTTGCTCAGCTGGTTCATGTGAGCATAAAACAACTGCAATTTCCCAGACTGCCAGTTCTTGTTGTGATTAACATTTTCTAAAGCCAAATACACCTTTACATACAGCCTGGTCTGCACAATTTGCCCCTACTCCATAGTCTCTTAGTCTGGTCTTTGTCAGCTGAATTTTGCTGCTTCATCCCTCCTCTAGAAAGCATCATCCACCTTGAGCAAAAGCAAAGAACCAAGTTCCATTTATTAATAGGTTTTTTTGCTTACTTCTTCACAAAATTGTATTTTTTTTTTTTCCTTCTGGTGGTGTTTTCTTGGGACAGTTGTGTCCAGGCAGCTGCCAGGTGGGATTTCAAGGGGATCCAGCAGATCTCTGGTTATGTTCAGTGACCACTCAGCCACCACCCAACACCCCATCTGTACACCCAGCTCTGCCCCCCCATTGCCAGCCTGGCCTCAGGGGATTCAGGTTTAAGCTCAGCCCCTCCTCTCTGCCCTCTGAAGCCCAAAAACCTCCCTCATCCCTCTGAAGGCACACAAGGACAAGAGAAATAAAGAAGGAAAGCATCAGCCCTCCCAGCAGGGGCTTGGTTTGTTCAGTTCTTTCTGTTTTCACAGGGAAACAAAAGCCTTTCACATTTTCTACTAGCAGAAAATATTCAACAATTTAGCTGCCAGACAGCAAACTGAAGTCAACCTCTGCAAGGCAGGACATGGATCTAAGTGTCAGGGATAGAAAATGATAAACCTGCAGGAAATTCTGCCCATCCATTACAAGATTTGGGCCCATGTGGGTACTTTCTCTCACCAGTTGGTTGCTCTATTATCCTTTTTTCCACAAATCATTTACAATGTCCTAAAAAACCATGAGAGATCACCAGATTACTTGCTCTTACCACCAGGTAGCAAACACACTAACATCCAAAGTAAGACAATACCTAATAAGAGGATTAAGTAGAGAGGATTTCTCTTTAATATTGTATTAGCAATAGCAGATACCTTCTCTGCCTGTTCTAACTCCCTCACAGGATACAATGTCCATGCTTGTAAGGGAAGCTCACAGACATCTGAGCAGCCAATAAATCTCTTCTTGTATTTTAATGACCTCCAGAGTTGTTTCCACATGCTCACATAATCTTACCAACAATTTACCCTCATAAATTAACAATTAACTTCAGGGCTTTTAAAACCCTAGAACCTGATTCAGCTCCTTTGCAACCATTCCCTTCTAATTGTAAATGAAGACTGAGAGCAGAGCAGGATTAATCCTCACCAAACCAAAGAGAGCACTGCATGACAAGTAACCAAGAGAGACAGAGACAATAAGACTCCTTCTGTGCATAATCAATCCTGGCACCTACAAATGGGAGCAAAAAACCTCAAAGGAAAAAGGATGACCCCAGAGTTAGGACATGGAACAAGTAGGTTTGAGACTTTGTTGGTCAATCCTGCATATGACATTTTAATTTAGTTTTCTTCCTATGTTTCAGTGCTCAGTCTGTGTAGATGGGGAGGACTTTGTTAGTGTACAAGGACTTGATCAATGATTATTAAAAATTAATACAGAAAAGCATTAAAGAACCCATGCTATGCTAATATCTCCCATTTGAATACTATAAAAAGCTCACTGGGCTTTTGACTGAACCATTAAGTGAATGACAGGCAAATCAGAAATGCCCAAGGAAAAAAAAAAAAACAAAAACAAGACCACATTATGCTATGAGACACTGGGCACCTCCTATTTAAAAAAAAAAAAATAAAAAATCAATGGAACTGTGTGGTAGTGAATCACAGGGGCTGAGCTTTATTTCATGGCTTGTAAGTGCAAATGAATCTCTAACAACCTGACAGTCCTGACAGCTTTGCTGCTGGGAAGGAAGATCTGGCTTCTTGGATGCTGCTGCCACCACCCTGGACCAGCAGCAGCTCCTCTCCTGACACAGCCACCCCCAGGCATCCCTGTCCTTCCTCAGGGAACCATGGCATGGAGAGCTGGAAAGGGCAGGGATACCCCCATACCATGGCTGCTCCCCCAAAATGCAGTGCTCAGGAGCTGGTTTTATGTTAGGAAAATTGTTAAGCCATCAAATAAGATTGGCAGGAGCTGCAAAATGCATTAGGAGGGGAGAAGATGCACATTTGGGGGACATGACTTTGGGGGCTGAGCTGTGGGGGTGGCTGAGCTTGAGTTGAATACATTGAAAATGCATTTAATATGCAAGCTGTCCTGCAAACATGAGGAGCTTTGCTGCTCCCTTGGCTTGCTGGCAGAGCATTTACCTAGCCTTGTATGCCAGAAAAGCAGCACATGCCAATAAATTATCTCTTTTTGAATTATCATACAAATAACTTGTTTTCATGCTGGCTGTTCACTCAGGGAGCTCAGTGCCATCCTCCAGATTCAACAATAAAAGCCAACAGGCAGATCAGTACCTTGTGGCCATATGTAAAGATAAAGGTCTATAAGAAAAACAGATAGAAGACAAATAACACAAATCCCTGAGGTTCCAGAAAAAAAAAAAACAAATACCACAACAAGAACCAACCAAAAAAAAAAAAAAAAAAAAAAGCAAATAAACAGATTCAGATGTAACTATTTCCCCTACTTCTTTACATAAAGATATTAAACCAGGCTATTTTATCTGACAGCAAAAAGCATGAACTCCTGAAACCTTGAGCTGACAAACCAGCCTAAAACAAGATGAATTGTCCCTCAAACCAATTTTTTTTTTGCCTTATTCTCTCCTCTAACACTGCACATCCTTCAGCTTCCCCCATCAAGCTGCCAACCTCCTTAAACAACCCCACCAGGCAGGCATTTCCATCTCTCTCTGCCCAATCTTTTAAGCACTTTCCTCTTTAATAGTTGTTGCCTTTTTTTTTTTTTTGTAAAGTGATTTCTTAGTGCCCTCCAAAACACATTTGAATCTGTTTTCTGATCTCATACAGCACAATAAATGATCAGGAATTAAATTAGCTATCAAAGGGCTAATAGACTTGCTCCTCCAAGGGCTAAATAAGTTTTATCATATTTTATCTGGAGGGGGGAAGGTTTCCAAATTCACTCTTCCAGCATGTTTTTTTCCTCATTATGTGTACTAAAGCCCATCTTTAGCAGCCACTCAAGGGACCAAGAAATATCAGCTGCTCAGCACAAATGGCCTTGAGCTAAAGGTCAAAGAAAAGGAGCATGAAAAACATGGAAATACTTTAAAACTGTTCTTGCAGACAGCAGTTGCTGGCTGGAATTACCTCTCTGTATAGGCTTCACTCTCTTGGAAATGCCTTCTCAATATTGTTACATTCAATTTAAATTCACAATTTTATTTTTGTTAAACCTTACTGTGTGTTTTAAATGGGTTTTCTGGTATCTCTCAAGAAAGGGAATAATATTTGCTTCATTGTGAATGGATTAGGAAATCCTGACAGTTGAATTAGCCAATACAATAATATAGCAGCCTGGACTCTCCACTATACAGTGGAATCTTAATGACAAAAGTGCCCCAAAATTATGTTTCCTTGCATTATAACACACTGATTCCCCACTGGCAGCTGAGTGGATGAAAAAGCTATTTGGGCATTGTGTCACCTAGGAAAAATGCTGGGTATACACCAATTGTCTAAAGTTCCTTTCAGCCTGTCACCTGAGGTCCAAGAAAAATAAAGTATTTCATTTCTTTGACATTACTGCTCAAATACTACTCTGAAAGCACAACTTAGAGCTGCACTCAGTGCAATTTATTTCCAGTGTACTCATTAATATGGAGTCCCCAGGAAAACAGAGATTCCTGGGATCACTGGTACTGAATCTCAAACATCTACTCATCAATTTTGTGCTTACCAAGCTGGGCAAAGAAGTTTTTTTGGGTACAGGACCTTGCCTTGCCTGGGTGAAGCTGGACCACATCACCTCTGCAGGGCTAAACTTGAAGTTTCCTGCAAGGTGAGCTTCATCACCACCTTTCCATCCCCACAGCAACAAGATCCAGCTGTGAGGCTGGCAATCCAGCCAAGAAGATGCTTGGCTCCAGGGGGACTGCAAACAGGAGGCAGCAGGAGTGGAAATCAGCAGAGGGATACTTCAATGTTGTCATTTTTTAGGGAAAAGTTGTCAACCAAAGCACACCAGGAGGACTCTGTTGATCTCTACGTGGGATGCTGTGAGGAGCTGAGAGTGCTCAGCTCTACAGCATTTGTTGGGAGCTGGAGATCTCTGCACAGAAATGGCACCTTCTGAGTCAAAAGAGACTTTTAGAATGAACACCCAGTTAATTTTAAGAAGTGCCATAGCAAAGAGATTTTATTCCCTTGGGAATTCTATGAAACAAAGTTCTTCAAGGCCTGTAGGAAGCTTTGAAGAATAGTTTTCACAACCCAAAAAATTAACATAAAGAGGGAAAAAAGCACTTGAAGCCCAAGGTCCAGCTACCTCAGGTGGGATCTTTCAGGGCTGCTGAACAGACAGACTTCACTTTTAGCAAAAATTCAACAACTGAATGGCTTCTGCATGAGAGGAAGAGCAGCAAATTGCATCTGACTATTGCTGTCAAAAAGGTCAGAGCTTCTCTGTGAAATCTGTTTCTTTTGGCTGTAATCCATTCCACCAGGGAAAAGCAAAACAAAACAAACTTTTTTATTTTTCTAATTAATTTTAACTTTTGGCAGTTGCACTGCAGTTTATTGGCCAGCATCTGGTGGCTGTTCTGCTCCCTGCAGTTCTTATTGTTGGATAGTTCAGGTTGTATTTTTTCACCCAAAACAGTATTAATTGCTCTGACAGTTTTCAGTGCTCATACAGACATCCACCTCACAGATAAGCCACTAATTCTGTGAATATCTTCTCTTCCAATCAATGGGTTTTGTTCAAACAGGGTTATAGACTGAAATCAATAAAAGGAGACTCTGCAATGAGTAATTAGAATTAGTACTAAGGAGTTGTAAAGCTTCAGGAACACACCTGGTATGTGACAGGCAGGCTTGCCCTTCACCTATCTCTGGAAAAGGACAAGAGCTAAGCAGATCTGAGAAACCAAATTTATTTCCTCTGAAAGACTGCACCTTGGCTTTGCAGCACCAAGCACACCATCCCTTTAGCCCTGGCTCAAATTAAAAGGACTTGTCTCCAAGTAAATTAGAAAAGCAATTTGTTCTAAAGAAAGAGATGAATTACACCTAAATTAAAACAACACACCAAGGCTGGAGAAGACAGGATGAATTCAGGCCAGTCCTAAGGGAACCTGGGTCCTCCTTTGAAAGGAGGCATTTGGGTACCATGCAATATCAGCAGCAGAATTTCCATTAGTTATTCCCAGGAGGCACAGCTCCCCTCAGGTAGATGGCTTCACAAATAACATCCCTTTATCACAGTGCACTTCCCAGGCACAGGAATCAGTCACTCCACAGTCAGTTTGTGTTTAGAAACACAAAGAAACAGAGATTGAATGGGAACACAGCAGCAGTCTGCTTCTGAAAGATTTAAAGTAGCAGCAGACAGACCCAAAGCCACAGCAAGAAATGCACCTGTAATTTACAGCCCAGCAGCCAAAGAGGGGGTCTCAGCATGCTGCCCAGGCTTGGAAAGCAGACAGTGCTCTTGGAAAGTAAATAAATGCAAGAAGAGTTCCAACTTTCACCTTCTTTCAAGAAGTTGTGTTTACCAGCTGCTTTCCTTCAGCAAAGCCACATCCAGCAATTAATAACTCAAGCTTTACAGGCTACAAAAAGTTGGGTAATCATCAGCTTACCTCCTGTAGCACCATTTTGTCTCCTTCTTAGTTTCCCTTCCCAGGCTGCTAGCTGTCCTCAGACTATTAGGAAGAACTGAGGCTTCAGGAAAACTGCTGAGGCTGGTGGAGCAAACCACAAAAATCCTTGGGGTCAAGTGCTTACACAAAACAAATTCACCCTCAATGATCCCCCCCCCTCCCTGCTACTCCATGCACATCCTAGCCCCTCATCCACCCCTTCTTCAGAGCCTCCCACGTGCAGATCACCAAATTTTGCCTCGTTAGGCAGAGCCCACTTGATTCATTGGCTGCAGCTGGTTATGTTTCTTATCTAGGCTTTATTTGTATGCTTTTCACCCATTCTTCTTTCTAAAAGTCTCTTGACCTCTGTCCTCAGCTTCCCAGAAAGCCCAAGAAAAACTCTTCCCACATTAGGAAAGCTGCCTTATATCTGGAGATAGCTACTTGGGCCCCAGGCCTGGAGGGCAGCACAGTTTTGAATTTACAGGCAGGGAGGGAGCAGTGATAGGGAGATCAGTACCACAGGAATATGAGCACAGCAGCAATCCAGCTCCCTTCATGGCATCCAAACTGGATTCCTGTCCTTTGGAGGGACCAGATAGATGGAGGATATATGCCTATGGAGGGAGAAATGCTTATAATTATTTATAGATGCTTACAATTAGAAGCAGGAATCAAGATTTTTGTTTCCTCCTAATATTGCCATGTGATACTTTTCACTGTAGTTATTGTTAAAAAAATCAGAGATGACCATTCACAGGCATTTATTAACCAAACCACAACCCCTGCTCCTTCTCTTGCCATGTGAACTCCTCTCTCTAGATGCACACACTCTGAAGCTGCTGGACATTAAATACAAGTTTATATTGTCACATTATATTTTGCTGAGAGTGTAGAGGTTTGGGAATGTTTGAAGCTTTTATTACTCATCCCTATTTTTGCCTCTGGTAAATACAACAGAAGACATTGCCTGTCCAGCTCTCTTTGTGGTTTTAAATTTGAAAATAACCCTGCACTGAGCACCACATCAGTCACAAGGAAGGCATGGCAATACATTTTCTAGACCACTGAGGCATCACCTGCTAAAGCTCCTGCTGAAATGGACTTTTTTAAGCTCTGTTGCAACACCACATTTCCAGCCATTGCCTGGGCTCAAGTCCTCTTGTCCTGGTCTGTGCAGTCCTTGGCCATCTCTGTCCCTGCAGTCCAGATGGGTTCTATCAAGGGGAAAAAAAAAAAAAACTAAACAAACCTGCCTGGGCCTGGGGCAGATTTAATGATGGCCTTTTTGATAGCTGACAGAGATCTGTGGTGTAAATAAAATAAATGGGAGTATGTCTGCAGAGAAATGTGTCCTGGAATTATTCTAACACCTTCACACTGACAAATATCAGACACCAAATATGATAATTAGGGACTTTGCTGGTTTAGAGTGCTTGTATGTGGTATTGTCACAGCAGAAAGCTTAAGAATTTTTATCTAATTTTTGTGTCATGGGGCATGATATCCACTTTAAGCACTTCCCTCTGTTAGAATTAACATTATGTGACAGTTTCTCTACAAGCATACATCTACCTTTTTGGGCTTAAGCTGGGATTTTATGGTTGGATCTTTTGCAATGCTTAAAGGAAGGCAATAAACTAAAAACAGGAAAAGAAAAACCAATCAAAGAAAGCAGCAAAGAAAAGCAGACTGCTGATACTTCCAAGATAGAGCCAGTGGTAAAACATTAAGCTGATGAAGAAACAGCAGATCCAAGCTTTTTATTCTTGGTCTTTTAGACACAGCTAATTTCAAATATCCTCTAAACTGAACACATTTTTCTATAATGTATCCTGCTGTAGGCATCTCTCCTCACAGGGAATTCTGCCTTTTGAAGATTAAACAGGAACAACTCACACAGAATGGATGTTGTTTGAGTTACCTAAGTCCAGACAGCTCCTTACTCTGTGAACAATTCTGTTTTGCTACCATGATCCTAGGGTACCAAACGTACCAAATGCAGTGGTGGACCTGAAGGTGGAACTGAGAGAAACTGCACCAGGACAGGACCAGAATGATGAGCCAGGAGAAAACTGAAGGTTTGGGAGGCAATGAAAGGCTTGGGGCAGCTCAAGACATCTTGAGCTTGAGTTTCAGCTCATGGGAAGCTTTAGCCCAACGTGATGAAGGTTTTTGCAGCCACAGGAGTGTGGCTGAGCTAAAACAGCAAAGGAAGCAAGATAAAACCTGGGAGAATAAAGCTCAAAGGTGCTTAATGATGAGAAAAGGTGAGAACTAAGAACAAGCACAGATGCAGTCACCCGTTTGATGTGCCTTGAGCTCAGAAAAATGGAACTTTGCACATTTTGCACAGAAAACTAAAATCTCATCAAGGAAAGATGTGACCTCACTATCCATGCCTCTTCATAGGAGCATCCTTAAACTGGCTCAGTGCTCAGGTCATAAAGACTAATTATAGCAACCTATTAAAAGGAAAATAGACTATGTAGTGTAGGAATAGGAAATACATTATGTTAACACATAGCAAAAATAAAATTATAAGCATGAAAAAAGAAAATTTCACTCCCCGGGGCTGTTCCCTGGAGCCTGACTATTCATGAACTTTCTGATCATTCCCAACTTGTGACTGTCCATCCCTGTCTTGTCCCTGTTATGCTCATTACATTTATTTTTATAGCTGGTTTTATCCAAAGTCTATGTTGTCAATGGCTTTCTTTCCTTATCTTCAGTGCTTTTAGCTGTATAATGTAGGATGGTACCTGGTAATTCCAAAGCAAATGTACCTTGGATGATACATTACAAATGAAAAATGGATGCTCCAGGACATCTTAATAGCTTGTTTCCCTCCATGCTTCCTGCCAGGGTGCCTCAGACACATATCCCAACAGATCAAAACATCAGTCAGTATATTCCTTAAATTAATTTCTGCCTTTTAGTGCTGAGAGCAAGGAAATAATAAATAAAAAAAAATGCTGAAAGCTCTTTATTGAGCTGCAGGACTTAAGTGGCAGTGATTGAAAGCTGCCTCACATGGACCAGAAAGCACTTGAGTTTAGTCAGTAAGGAAATAGTAAAACAAATGAGTATATTCTGATCTTCAGGAAGAGGTTCTCCAGGGAAAGGGGAGAGTGTTCTGCTTCTTGGAGGTTAACAGCCTCCTAGTGCCCTTTTTGGTAAGCTGATCCCTGATGTGCCAGCAGTTTCCTTCCTCCCACACAGAGGAATTTTAAAGCTGTGGTGCTGCAGCTTTGAAGCCACTGGAAGTTCTGGTGTTGAATTAAAGGTGGGAAGGGTTTGGGAGTCACTTGTGTGCTCAGGGAGGGACTGAAAGCACTGCTGGAATCACTCCTACACAAACCCCATGAGCAGAAGCCAGGGCAGACCAAGCAGACAAAAGTAATCCCCTTCCTGGATACAGGAACAGGGAAGTTTGGTCCATGGAGGATGAGTTAGACACAGAACCAACACAGAGCCAGCAGACTGCCAGCTCTGAGCCCTCTGTGCCAGCAGTTCCATGGTTTATGATGCTCCAGCAACCACCAGGAGCCACCACATCCCCCAGGTCCTTTCCCCACAGCACATTTCCAAGTGTGTGCCAGACAAACACCTTGCAGACACTGACCTGAGAGGTGACAAGGACCTCAGGAAGTCACTGTGAGGTCCTTAGAGCTGTTCCCTCCTCCAGCACTCCCAGGCTGATCTCCAGGGAGGGAGTGATAAGTACAGGTGGATATATTTGGGCCTGAGCCATTTGCATTAGCATTTGTGATGATGAATTACAGCTGTAACTGATTAGCTCTGATTTGCCCCTGGTGCACTCTCCCAGCCTCTGAAGCTCAGTATAAGGAGCTCAATGTTGACATTTTTTGCAAGGTTTTCTTTTGCAAGGAAAGCCACTACTTTCTTTTTCAGTGTATTCCCATTAAGCATTGGTGCTGCAGTGCACAGGCCTGGAGAAGGAGAATGGCTCAAGGTCTTTATTTCCTGAGTGGTTTCAATAATTTGGAGTGACATGAACAATATGTGGGTTGTGTTTCATGTTCTACAAGGTTAACATACATATGAGCAAAGGGTCTTTGAAATGCTCACTAGTAGTTAAGGATTTCCTTTCCTGTACAACTTTGGCTGTTTCCATGATCCATTTAGCATAGCACTTTCAGATGTTTAAATTCTCCTCTTCAGTTCCTGGGATGAGAATAAATGGATTAAATGAAAAGTCTTGTTTTCTCTTTGTCCCCTGAAGAAATCGTTTTATTTTACATTGATTTTTTTTTTCCTTTTGTATTGAGAGATTCAGATGCAATGGCAAACAGATAAAAAGAGATTTGGGCACTCGTTTCTGAGCTCTCTCAGCCCTGGGCCTCTTGCATGATGTAGACAAGACCTTGGGAACATGCTGGAAAATTTTCATGAAATGTCAGGTTTGAAGGAATCTTTGGGAAGAGTTGGAAATTGATTTCATGATACTTTGACACTGAGCTCAAAGTGGTGGTGGTTATGATTTTAGATTTCAGAATGCAAACACAGGAGATGAAATCACAAAAGCTCTGGCAAAAGAAAGGCTCCACTTTTGTTCCATTCCTTCCAGATTTTCTTGAAGCCATGGATAAGGTTTAGATTAGACCACTCCATCACACAGCTGTGGAAAAGCAAGTAAAACTCAAGAGTAATTTGCTGCAGGCCCATTTTTTTCTTCAGTGAAGCCGAGTGTAATTTTGGCAGAAAAATTAAATTAGATAGTAATAATCTAATTTAGAACCCAAAATGTATATTAATTTATCCCTAGTCTGGCATGAACTTAAGGCCAGTTTCAAAAGGTTCCTGCTGCTGGAGTTTCTAGTTGACCACTTGAAATGTATCCAGTCTGCTTCCTCAGTCTTATGGCTGTGGTCCAGCCAACCAGCTGGAACCTAATTGCTCTTTTTTTCCCCCAGTTTCCCATGTGACACTGCTAATAGTGAACATCTCATTTAAAACTCATTGCAGCAAAGTGACTCAAACATCACCAATACATTCTTGCTCCTGGATGCACTTTAAATAAAATCAGCAAGCTTCTCCAGATATTACCTCATGTTTCTTTGGGGTTTTAAAACCAGAGTATTAAAATAACCAAAGGAAAAGTTATGAGAGTAGAACCAAGTTCCTGTCTGAAAAGACTAAATCACTGTCTGTGCCTCTTTCTCGTGACTGACCAGAGTTTTGGGTTTAAAGAGCAAAAACTTGGAGGGTGCTCACAGGAGAGTCTCAACCAGCTCCTAATGATGTGTGCAAGAAGTGGGTGGTAGCTTCACCAGGAATTTGGATCTGAAATGTCTTCCCATGGGGCTGGAGCAATTTTCCATCTTAGGCTCACTCTCTAATGCTGAATTCTGGGAAGAGAGCCTACTTCTAAGGTGCTTTTTTTTGTTGTGATTTGAACACTGATGATTTGAGTGCTCCTCACTGCTGTCTGTCTCTGGCTGGGGCAGTGAGGTTGGTCCTTCAGGCTCTGTTTCTTCCCTGCTTTATCTCCCTGCCTTGCTCCTGAGGACATGGTGTTTTCTCACATACATCCTCAGTTGAGGAAAATACATTTCATATATTTTTTTTTTAATCCTTTCCATTCCCAAACTCAGTAGTGGGCTTTTAAAAATGTTTATTACCATATTATTCTATATATGGATAAATTTCTAGATCTGAGGTGGACTACTAGCTTCACTCCTTGAGAAGCTTTCAGGTTTTCTGTTCTCATTCTCCCCACATGAAGGATTCCCATTCCTCTGGACCAGTTTGCCATGCTGTGCAAAATGCTCTCCTTTTCCTGTGAGCCCTCTTTGCAGTGGTCCATTGGCTTTTTTACCTTTTACAGGACATGCTTTGAGTTAGAAACTGTTCTACAATTCGAAATCTTGTGATCCAATTCATGCAGTGTTTTCTTCAGCTGTTTTGCCTCTGGGAGAGGTAAGGACAGGCTGATGGGAGAGCCTGGAAACTCTTCAAGCTGGTCCTTTCTCCTGCTCAGCTCCAACACAGACATTATACAGAGCTGCTCTGCCCTTCCTGCTGCTAAGTCACTGCTCTGCAGAGCTCTACAGAGCTGAGCACTCATTACTCCTCCCCGTGCAACTGAACCAAACCAAGCCTGCAGCTAATACACAGCAGAGGATTTACTGACTGTCTGTGGAATTAGGCAATTCTGTTAATTGTCTTCATATTCCAGGACCCTGACATTCTTTTCCTGAACCATTAGTGCCACAGCTATTTGTGTGCCAGCGTGAGCTGCCTGGGAAAAAAAAGAATTAAAAAAAGCTAAAACTGAAGAGCAAATCAAAGACAAGGACAGATACCTCTGAAAGATAATTGCATTCAGTTATCCTGGAGAGCCCTTACAAATCCCTTTTCAGCTTCCACAGCTCTTTTCCCACATTGTGGCTTTGAGGAACCTTTATTGAGTAGCAAGACTAAACAATACCAGCAATAAGTCAAAGGACTTCTTTCCTTTCTCAGGATTTACCTCCCCAGTGCTCTCCAGCTGTACCAAACTCCAAAAAAGCTGGAGTTTCTACATATTTTTTAAGAATTATTTTTAAGGGTCAAAATGATTGGTGTGGCTCTGCCCTTCCCATCTGCAAAGTGTATTAAAGAGCACTGGACATTGGTGGGACATAAAGAAGGGAATGGCACAGCCAGAATCCTTTTATTCTGTTTTTTTTTTGGTTTGGTTTTTTTTTCTTCCCAGCCTGGATGCTAATCCTTGGACTATCTCCCATAATGAGCATGTGTCTGAACTTGGGCATGCTTTAAGTAAATGCAGTTGGAATCATTAACTGTGAGTTGCTGCCTACACAGAGTTCCTAGAAAGATATTTTAGCCAATATTTTTAATACACCAAACTCATAAAACTCAGGATACACACCATTTCCTACTTACATGTCTTTATCCATACTCATTTGAAGTCTGTGGTACAAATGCATTCAAAACATTATATTTCTAATGCAATACCTCTTTGATCAGGAAAAAAAAAGCAGTAACTTCCATAAATAGGTTTTATTGTATTTTTTATGAGAGGTGATTCTAGCACAGATGTGATCCTGCAAAAATACAGGGCTAGAGTATGGTACACATTCTGAAAAGAAACCTGATCTTTGGTGGTGAACAGTCCTCTGGCAGTTTTGGGATACCATCCAGCATTTTCAGATTTGGCAAACTGGAGAATACACTGAAAAACAGAAATTCAGAGAAACAATCTTGGGAAAAGCTGAGCACAAAGCAGACACTGATAAAAAAACCCCAAACTGTGCATTCAAGCATATTGAAATACAGCTGAATTATTGCAAATCCTGATTTGCCATTCCTTGCAAAGTTTATGTGATAAACTATTAAAAAAATTCTAGTTTTCACCCTGTTTCACAAGTTTTATACCCACAGACTCAGTAAAGGACTGCAAGTATCTACATTTAAAATAGAGTAGAACCAAGCCAGGTGTGTAATGCAAGAGGACACAGTGTGAGCCCAGACTGAATTCCCTGGACTGCTGAAAAGCAAAGATTTAGATTCAAGAAGTGCAACTTAACTTTTATCTTTCTGTGACAGAGAAGCTGGGCTCTCTGCAAACCTTTTTGCACTTCTGTTTCTCCCAAAGAAAAGAAGTCCCTGCTTTGTGGGCATGATGCCAAACTGATTTGAGTGGCTCTGACTCTTAATATCCAGCTCCTTTTCAGCAACACATCATATCTCCAGCCTCAGGCTGGCTCTTTTCTTCTTCAGAAGGGTTTGATGGAGCTGGAGTCCCTCTGTAAGCATCACACTGGGTGCCCACCTGCAGGCCACAGGATTTTTTTCCTGTGCCTTTTTTGTGGCCTCCACTGCTCAATCTCAGCATGGAACTCAGGCCTTGATCTGTGCTTGAAAATGATTCATTCTGTCTTCCAACACTGGCAGGGAAAGTAATACCAGAGTAATACCAATATTTAAGGACTGATAGGATAGGGAGCAGAAATATAATTAGGAATTGTTTAAAAAGTGCTTTTCAGCTTTTGTTCTGGAAACCTTGATATGCAAATAAAATGTGAAACCCATTATTTTAAATTTATTTTTTAACTATCAATTTGATATCTGCCTATATACACTTAGGAAGCCCAAGCATCACCATCCTGCTGCCCAAAGGATGCCTGCCAGACTGAAGGGAAAAGCATTCTGGAAACTGAGAAAAGTTTTCATGAAACACATCTTTTAAAACTTCTTTTCCCTTCCCAGGAATAGATGACTTCTTAGCCACATGGTGTGAGGTTTATCTCAAAATATCAACAATGCTGTCTGGAGGTGGCTGACATGAAAAACACACAACTGTGGAAATTTCATTTTTTTGCAGCTCTGTTAACCCTCACTGTGCTGTTCTCCCTGCTGCATGCACCTGCAGTAAGTTGGGTGTTCAGGGCACAGCAGCTTCCCCAGTGCTGCCTCAGAGAGAGGGCAGAATCCAGGAAAATCAAATGAAAGTAAATTGATTTTCTCCTGCTTTAGCTCCCATCTTTTCACAAACCCTTCTGATCCCATCTCTGAGATGTAATGCAATTCAGACTCCTTTCAGAGTAGATGAGGGATGTGCAGCTGAAGAGAGTTTGAGTAATAGGTAGTTTCTATTAATAAAAGGGAATCTAATTTATCTGCCCTACTCACTCTCTCTAAACTCATTTTGTGGGCTTAGTTCAGTTTGAGATCTGCCACTCACATCATTAGAAATCCTTGTAGGCATTTTCTGAATATTTTGTGGCTAATATCAGGTACTGATTCACCAGCCCATGTTCTTGGAGCCTTTTTAATAGTTGAGACTAAGGTAAAATAAAAAGATTGCTTGAGAATTATTGTCCTATTTGAGATGCTATTCCTCTTCAACTCTCTCACAAACCTTTCTTTGAATTGATCAACTTTTATTGGCCACAAGATGGTAAGACTTACAGTTGTCTGTATCTCTCCTGAAACTCACAGGGATTCCTCTTGAGTATAAGGGATTCAAGTGGAGTATGTCTGAAGTCTGATATTCCACTTAGTGTCATAATGTTATTTTCAGCTAATGATAAGTGCTGGATTTGAGGTATCTTTGGCAGCTGCTTGAAGGATGTAAAGTAGTTTTTACTGACGTTTAGTTCTCTGCATCTGTAAAACACAAAATGCATGACAACACTGATCTTATCCACAACATTTTGTACCCACTGGCCAGCACAGGGATGGCTCCTCACACAGCTGAAGTCATGGCAAGTTAGGGCTTCCAGTGGCAGATACAATAATTTGATTCCTCAAGATCTGCTTTCACACTAGTTTTAACTCAGTGCTATTTTTGCCCACCCCTGGATCAGATCTCTACACTTTATACTCTCAGCTTTCTTTATATTATTTATATTTTACATCATTATTGGTATTCTCAATATTACAATTTTAAATATAGTGAGGTATATCACCCCAAAGTAGCAATAGATGGATTGTAAAAACATAATTATCATGGTCACATTTGGCCTCCCTGCTTGGGTTATGTTCCAACATCTCTTAGATTCCTTCAGTGTTCAATAACTTTCTCTTTTGCTACAAATATCACTGAACTTAACAAGATACATTAATTATTCATCAGGAATAATGGGGACATCATCTGAGCTCCTCACTGAATATTTTCAACTTGGGGAAGGCATGAACTCAGAATAGAAAAATGCTGATGGATTCTCAAGATAATAACCCCCAGATATATTCCGGCAGTTCTCAAGAGTCCGGCCCAGCTATTAAGTGAATATTATTTATTTCTATGATATTGCATAAAAATGGAAACATGGCTCTTTGTCTACCTTGGCAATCTTATGGCACTGAGGTCTGTCAGAGAATTGTCCACCAGCCAAAGTTTTTCCACTCTAATTAATCGTTGGAGTATCCTTTGGAAGTTTTCTACCTGGTAAAGATCACCCAGGTCCTGAAATGAAAGGTTCAACTCCTGCAAAGGCAAAATAAGGTAAGTCACTTACATTTTTTTCATTGCTTCCTAACAATGATTTTTAAAAAACCTTTTCAATGCCTGAGTCAGTTGAAGCTGGATCTATTTTATTATGCTGCTCTTAAAACAATTGGTGGTGCCAATTGACAAACTCACATTACAATCAGAGTAAAGAACTCCATAATTCTTTGAAAGTAAAGAAGAATCTCACTGTCCAGCCCCTCTTTTCCCTTTGGGTGGGGATGCCAGTGTGTGGTCTGCGTGGAGAAAGCAGGACTGAGTGATCATGGATTATTATTTTGGCTTCTAATCTCATTTGGGGAAAAAAAAGGTGCTGTGCAGGAGCCAGATATCAACATTCTCCAGGCTGTAGCACACATTTATGCACAGGGAGATGTGTGATTCAGAGTACTCAACCTCAGTGTTAGATGAAATTACTGCCTGGCTTCCTCCTTGATCTTAGGGTGGCCATAACTTGCTGCTGAGCAGAACCAGCAATAATGCAGAACTTCCAGCCAAAAGAACTGCTCAGCCTGGTGTGAGGAGAGAGTGAGAGCTAAACCAGAACAACTCCATTCTCCAACTATTCATTTATGACCAATTTTTGAAGAAGCCACTAAGCAGGCAAAGAGGATCTCTTGCTCTACACGTGTCTGCACTCAAATGAAGCCCTACCACCAACCAGGAGTTCACTTTTTTGGGTCAGAACCCAAAGAACACTATATTCCAGTGTTTCCTGAGCTTTAAGACTGCTGGCTGCAATGACCAACCAGCACATTATTATTTGGATTATTTACTACTACAGTACAAAATGTTAATGAGAAAGTTTTACAGCACAGTTTGCCCAGTTCTCTTGCAGTTTCTTTTGCCACTTCTCTGTATCAGTTACTTGTTTTCTTTTTTTCAAAAGAAGTTCTTCTCCTCTGAAAAACAGCTCTTCATCTGTAGGCCCTGCTCAGAAAAAGAGATTTACAATAGGGGATGTGATTTGAAACTGGCACTTAGTTACTTGGTCAAAGATTATATATAATGCTGAGCAGATGCCTGGAATGAAGAAATATATATAATTTTATAGCTGTGTATGTTTCCAGACTTCTAAGAAGTAAATTAATGTAAAGATTTTTATACCATTTCTGGGTTTATAATTCAGCAAGCCATCTAAATTTGGGATGATCTGGTACATGGCTGGTCAATGACATTTCTTCTACAGCTCAGAATAAAAGCTAAATAGTTTAGCATTAGCACCTGAGTCCTCAGATACTGTTTCTACATATTTTTTTCACATGCTGTGAGTTTATGTTATACATATTTACTTGTCCTTTAATTCTCCTGAGAAAGGAATATGTAATATGTTTGTAATTTCCAGTCCACTGGCAACAGCTGGAGCTGGGATTAACAGGGAGATAGATTTAATCTGATAACACCCAAGGACATACTCTTTGGATAAATATAGAGTTAAGCCTTAAATATGAATATGTCTTTCTGATCTTTACCTTCTCTGACTCGGGGACAATAAAGTTGATCTCCTGGAACATCATGATCCTCTATGTCACACCAGTTGAGATACTTAAAAGAATCAGAGGGAAGCTTAAAAAGAGCAAAATAAAGATATAGAGGAATCAGTTGAGGCTTTTCTGTTTCTGGCAATGTATTTTCTCATATTTCTGTCCTTATTACAGTAGAAGATTCAGACATGTTTACAATATCTTCTGCCTTAATACCATCTGGTGAACAGCAAAGTGCTGTATGGAAATGAAGACAGAATGGCAGGCACTGGGGTATGCATTTGCATGTGAACATTTTTCCAAACTTCCACAAAATACACCCTGGATGCAAGAGAGGCACTGAATCTAAATACAGAAAACCTGCCACTGCAGTCAAGAATATGAGATTTCTGCTCTTTTGCTTTTCCACTAAAACATGTTCTGTAATTCCCAGGGTCTCAGTCTCCCAGGAGGGAGCAAGGAGTGAAGTCTCTAACTCTGTGGGGTGCAGGGTAGGTGTGATTTGGGTCATGCCCAACAGAGACAGCACCACGACTGTCTGTAGAGGGAGAACCTCTCACTGCAATGCATCTTGGTTATCTGCTCAAAATTCTGGCATTTCTTTCAGTGAAAACCATGCCAGTGGGGTTGAGGAGGAGGAGATGGAGCAGACACCTCTGACTCACCCTCCCCAGTTAGAGGGGACAGCCAGTTAGAGACACACAGCCAGAAGCTGGTGAATGCTCTGAGGATTCACTCTTAAGGGGCAGTTTATCACAGCCTGTTCTGATTTACTTCTGTGATTTGGCTCAAATATTGTTACCTCCCATAGCACTCCTGCTTATGACACTTTAAAGCAAATGTAACCCTTCAGGATCTATTTTATACTTTTATCTATACTTTTATCTATTTTATACATATTTATATATATGAAGAGGAGAGAACACTCCTCTTCATAGTGCTCAAAAGCTTCTTGGGCCACTGAGTCAAACCCCTTGTTGCTGCTGACACCACATCCTAAATTCCTATTTATAATCTGATTTTGCTTTGGAAGATAAAAGGAGTCAAAGGGCTTAGCTACTCTTTCTCAGTGTCTCTCTTTGGTTAACTTGTAATCAGACTGGTAAGCTCAACACTTACTGGGAAAGGCAGCTCAGAATCACAGCTGTGCCTGAGGACTCCTCTGTTTTGTGATAAAAGCAGTGGAACAGCACGGGTGTCCCTTTGGGTGGAGCAGCAGGATGGATCAATTTTACAGGGTTTGTGACTGCTTGAAGTCAGACCTGAGGACCTGGAGAGAAGATGTTAAACCAATGATTGGTTCTGTGCAGAGAAACGCAAACTATTTTATAGTAACAGAAGATAATAATAAAAGACAAGAGCCACATGAACCTGAGATGAAACCATAGGTTTCCCTTCAGTCCCTGAAGGGGAACTCACACCTAACCCCACTGAAGAACAGATGCAAGGCTTGCACAGATACATTCAAACATTAGAAAGAGGAACTTACTGGCAGATTGTTAGAAAATCTCAGTCCTGGAGAAAATGATTGGAAAAAAAAATGGTTGAAAAAACCCCACCATTTGTTCAATAGCATGATATATCTCCTTCTACCCTGTGCCACCTGGCTTTATTGACCCAGACTGTGTGAAAACATAATTTTTTTGCAGATTTATTTTAATGCTTCGAGTGTGTTTTAGTAGCATATCAAGGCTCCAAAGAAGAGTTGAAGCTTGTCCAGCAGAGTCTTGAAGTTGTGTGCTTCTGTGCTTTGCAGGCTGATTGCCTAAGAACACATTCAAAAGTACATTTTATACACCCTAAATGATGCAATTTTTCCAATTGTGCTTTCAGAGAGATTGAAAAGTTTGCAGACTGGAAGATGCAGTTCAGAAATTAAACATGGAATACTTAAAGTATTACTGTGAGCATACAGCACCACAATTTGACTTTTACTGTACAAGCTTGCTGAGAGCTTGCCAGAAAGCATCAGCTGTCAGTAAGTACCATTAAAGCAATTACAGTCAGGAGCAGAAATGGAGAATAAAAATGCAGCTTTAAAATGGTCTAGTGAGGATGGTAATGGAGGTTTAATACTGAGTGTAACAGACAAGCTAAACAGAACATCAGTTACAACTTAGAGATTATTGGAAAATAATCATGATGAGATGCATTTTGTTAACCTCACAGAGATTGTTTTGCCATTTTTAAAACATCACTAAAACCTGCTATGACACCTTTCCTTGCCTGAAAGTGCACAGAACTGACATGGGGAACTACTCCTCCCTTCAAGCTTTATGCCTCTTTTTTTAACAGGTTCAACCAGCCACAACAAACTGGAGCTAACTGAAAGGAAGCTGAGTAAGCTCAGCACTTCTGAAAATAACAGCTATTTAATTATGCACTTTCAGAGGTCATCTGGAGGCAAACAGACCAGTTCCCTGTGTGTCTGGTGCTACAGACCAGCAGACTTTCACACACAGAGCAACCCTGTGGAAACAGGATTTACATTTTGTCAATATATTTAAAAAAAAGAAGGAAAAAAAAAAGAAAAAAAGAAGTGCTGGGAGCACTTGCTCGGCTCTGCCCTGGTATTTGCTTGCTTCTGCTTTCTTGTATGTTAAATGAGGTTGTAGCAGAGAAGTAGCAAAAAAATCTTTTATATTTAGGAAAAAGATTTATTATTCTTTTCAGTTTTAAAAGGAATTCACTAGGATGTATTCAAATGACTTTCTGTAAGTGCAAGACATTTGAAAATGTACCTTCCTCTCAGTTCTATACTACCTCCTCTGCTGAGACATGAATTTACACCCCTAGTCTCTTGAAAAGTGGGATAAAACATTTCATCTGATCCATTTAACATGGTATCTACTCTGATCTTTTGGCAGAAACCCATTCACATAATTCTGTATCAGTGATAGAAAATAAAGCATAAAGTTCCAGAATCATTATGGGATAGATAAGACCTCTCCAATCAGGTGGGTAGTGAGATTTTTGTTGGGAAGAGTGACAGAAGGAAGCATTTTTCATCTCAAAACTGCCTGAGTTTAATAAGCACCAGCTGGACTCCAACATTATGCCACAGAAGATTTTTCTGAAGGAGCAAGTACAACACTGCTTTTCTCTCCCTTCCTCATTTCCCCTTCCTATTTTGGTGCAAAATTGATGCAAAAGAAATGGCAATGAATGAGGCAGGATGCAATTCCAAACAATTACAGATCACACAATACATGAAAGTAACAACATTTTCTGCCTTGATTGTGAGGCCCTTCGGCTGGATATGAATCTCCAATGACACCTCTGGGAGCAGCACACTAGATTATGTCAAGCATTAGAGGGAAAAAAAATTAGATTCATGATGTCTGTCCAGGCTGAGTCATTTCCTCTCACTTTGCCTGCAGTGAGAAATTGGTGCTTATCATAAATCATAGACCTAAACTCTTATGAGGGAGGAATTAATTTCACTAATGGAAACCCTCTGTGGCAAGACCATTCCTCCATTTTCTCTCTTATTGGAGTGGGGAGAGTTACCTGTGGTGTCTTCTAAGCAGAGAGACTTGGCTATGTTTTAGCAATCCTGTAAAAGAGGATTGGAGAGGAAACTTAAAAGGGTAAGGGGGGAAAATCTTGTGTGTGATCCATCCTTAATTTCTGAGCCTGGCCACAGCTACACTGATACAAAATCTATCTACAAAATTTCAGAATACTCACAGCAACATTAAACATACAAACCCTTCATCTGGTTAAAGTAGGATTTCTCTCACCTAGCTGGAGCTGCCAGATTTGCAAATTTCTTTTGCTACCTCCAGAGTCAGAGGAGCCAAGAGGGAATGTCCAGACACCCACCTACTCAACCCACGATTTTCAGCTGGACTGAACCAAAGTCCACACAGGCTACACAAGGAGACCCCAGGCTTTCCTGAGAGAGGACACAGCTTCAAACCACCTGCAATTTGATGGGAAGGATCCCACTTGAAGTGCTCAAGGGGTGCTTTGAAGTAGCAGGACTTCTGAGCACTTCAAACTGCTCAGAGAAATCATTCTGCTCCATGTAACATCATTGCAATGCAAAAAAAAAAAAAAAAAAAGAAAAAAAAAAAAAAGAAGCCATTGCATCTAAATAATCAAACAAAAAACCAACCAACCAAATTGTACTGGGCAATTCTTTGCTAGCACCATAAAATCTAGAATGCTGCATGAGTTCAACAAATGTAGCCTGGACTGTGGGGGTGAAAATACTCATGATTAACCCAATGTGTTTTAGGCATTTTACTCAGTGGAAGTCCCAGGGGGGAAATCAGTGCCTGAAATATTTTGTAAACTGGAAGGAATGAGTACAGAAGAGCTACTGCATTTTAAAAAACATGATTTATGAGATGGCAGGCCATATCTTGGAAAATCATGCACTCCTGCAGAGAACACTGATAGAACTTGCACTTTATCAAGATGTCAGTGTCAGCTGAGTGTCCATGAAACAGGTTTGCTTCTCCTCCCACTGACATCTTGGCAAAATTTTCATAGGCAACAAAATGCTGTAAATTTCCCATCTGCACTGCATATAGATTTGAGTCCAGCTGACTTTGAGGGTAGAATATATTAAAAGCCCATGAAATACTTTAAAGAGCCATAGCTGAGCTACTTCTGAAACTACACCAGTGAAAGATATTCAGAGTGAAAAACATTTCTCCTCTGTTTTTTTAGATACTTTTTTTTAGATATTTTTGCCATTAGAAAATCTCTATCAGTCAAAAAACTCTCTTCTCAGATAACCAGCAGCCTTGATAAACAAATATCTTAGACTCTGCAGCACAGATTCAGCTTTGCTTCACAGAGAATGGCAAATGGAAAGCTCACTGGAAGAGGAGAAAAGGTAAAGAAATTAAGAAAACTCTTGCATCTGGAATTTGAAAGGCTCTTGTCTCAGGGTTTTGAGCAGTTTTTGGTTCTGGTCTAGCTTGTGGTTGTCTTATTGCTTTTACTGAGCCATGGCTGCTTTCCCTGTAAATAGGAAATGTCCTTGGTTTGGGAACAAGTAGTAGAGGTATTTATACGATCTCTTAAACATATTCAGAGTCAGAATTTCCACACATGATGGGAAGGTCTTTGTGCTCCCATGTGGCTGAGCTCAGCTGAAGTCTGGTTAGATTGCTGTTTAACAGCAAAGTGCTCCAAATCCTGCTAGTGTGGAAGTGAAAACCATGGATCATGCTAAAGGAGCAAAATATGAATGACTCCAAGATCATCTTTAAGACAAACAAACAAATCACAGAGAAAAGGGGGATAGAACCTCCAAAAATGGATATTTCTTCGACCTAGATCAGAGCTGCTGATTTCACCTAAGCTGTAAGAGAGTTGGTTGTGGATGTGTCCAAACCACTTGGACAAAAAGCTGTTTGTTTGCATGATAGAACCCCCAGTTATTTGTGTTGTCTCAGTCAATTGCACCTGCCAAAGCTGATCAGCAGGAACGAGCTGCAGGGCTGACTTACAAATGCAATTTGTACAGGTATTTAAAAGAAAGCAAACTCCAAATTCAGGCTGTGCTGTGTTCAAAACCCCACACAATTCACTGCTTTGTAGCAAGTGTTGCTTGTATGGAAACATTTATTATGACAGCTCCCTGAATTCAGAACAGTAGAGGACTGGGACAAAGTGTTTCCATGCTCTATTACCTTTCCTTTATTATAGGAAATCCATTTTTATAGGAGTTTTATAAGACATTATGCAACATTTTGAAGCAGCTCTTTTTAAATATAATTTAGTGACAAACACTCCTGTTATTGTTAAAATGCATCCATACTGTTAGCTGTATCATCAATTATCTTCCCCTATACATCTTAAAATTGCCTCCCCAACAGACATAATTAACACTGTTAAGTCTTATCACCAGAATTATACAGTCCTAGCACATTAACTGATATTCTATGCAGCTCTTCATGGATCTAACCTGCAATGATCCCCATTTCAATCAATGCACCTTTCACACAGTTTTGCAACAAATTACACATTTTTCTTGAGGCACCTTTTTCCTTTCAGTGATCAGCCAAAGACACCATGAAAAAAAAAAAAAAACCAACCATTTTTCTTCCTGTTTTCACTGCACAGCAACCTCCAGGAGCAGCAATAGGGGCTGGTACATTTTAAAAAGATACTCAATCCTGTAACACTATCTTTGTTGTCAAAGCATGTCAAGCCAGCTGTGAAATGACTGCACTTACTTCTCCTCTTTCACCCTCCTACCTTTCAGACATGTCTTGCTGTTGCATAAAATCCTCACATCTTGCATAAGGCTATTTGTCTACAGTCACAGCTTATCTTCCCATCTTTGTCCCTGCATAGGGAGGTAGTTCTCCATCCTCTGGAGAGAGGTAACCTGCCAGGATCCTGGCTGGGGCTGTGTGGATTCCCTGTCACCACGGAAACGCTGTCACCTCGCAACGCTGTCACGTTAAGGAGGTTTTGTTACCAACCCCTTAAGCACATCAAACAAATTCCTCTGCTGATCTAGCTGGTATCAATGAACCTCCTTCCAGAGGTGGCCAAGGAGAGGTTGGTGTTACCTGTAGCAAGATATGTGATCAGGCAGATGAATCTCTGGCAGGCTCACTCCAGCGGCTTCACCTTTCTGAATTGTTCCCATGTTTTTCCCACTTGAAGTTTATTTTCTTTTTGCTTAAAAGATTCCCCGCCTCATGTTAAACAGCACTGATTTTGGGTGAATTTTGGATGAAAAATGATGCTTACCTAGCCTTGTGTTTTATGTGACACTCATGAGCTTCTCTTTACTCTGCTGAATGTCTTTTCTCTACTTGAACTTGCTCAGACATTTTATACACAATCTTCCAGGCTTCCTCTACTTGAACTTGCTCAGACATTTTATACAAAATCTTCCAGGCTTCCTTCTCCAAATTTGCATCTGAGAATGAAAATAAGACACTCTTCTCTCGGTGGGCACTGGCAAGTCAGTTTTGTGTCTATTTTTAGACGAAATTTTTCTTAATTTTTTCTTCGATTGAGAGGAAGCTGAAGAGGAGGCAGCAGTGTGCCCAGGTGGCCAAGAAGGCCAATGGCATCCTGGGCTGGCTCAGGAACAGGGTGGCCAGCAGGTCCAGGGAAGGGATTCTGCCCCTGTGCTCAGCCCTGGGGAGGCCAGAGCTTGAGTCCTGTGTCCAGTTCTGGGCCCCTCAGCTCAGGAAGGAGATTGAGGTGCTGGAGCAGGTCCAAAGGAGGCAACTGGGCTGGGGAAGGGACTGGAGCACAGATCCTCTGAGGAGAGGCTGAGGGAGCTGGGGGTGTTGAGGCTGGAGAAGAGGAGGCTCAGGGGAGACCTCATCACTCTCTCCAACTCCCTGAAAGGAGGTTGGAGCCAGGGGGGGGTTGGGCTCTTTTCCCAGGCAATTCTCAGCAAGACAAGAGGACACAAGAGGGCTCAAGTTGTGCCAGGGGAGGTTTAGGTTGGACATTAGAAAGAATTTCTTTCTGGAGAGGGTGCTCAGCCATTGGAATGGGCTGCCCAGGGAAGGGGTGGATTCTCCATCCCTGGAGCTATTTCAAAAGAGCCTGGATGTGGCACTCAGTGCCATGGGCTGGGAACCACGGGGGGAGTGGAGCAAGGGTTGGACTTGATGAGCTCTGAGGTCCCTTCCAACCCAGCCAATTCTATGATTCTATGATTCAAACACCAAAGCTGTAGGTTCTGAGAATAAGTCCAGTGAAGTTATTTGTTCCAAAATGGGTTTGATATAATGCTCATTTGGTTCACTCCCACACGATGTAGACACTGGCAGCGTGCCACTGCTGGGATTGCAGCAGCCCAATATTGTTCTGGGCATTGGTTTCTCCCTGCTGCAGTTTACAGATGGCTTTTAAACTCTAAGAGTAGTTACGGGAACCAAATCTCAGTGGGGTGCTGGGTCAGGTTATAAGAGAGCAGTCAATCACCTCCTATTGATCTGCAGCTCCCACCTTACAGGCAGAGCTCACCCTTCACGTCAGCTCCAGGCTGAAAGAAAAGGGGATAAATAGATTAAGATCCATGTGGGAAAAAAGTGCACAGTAAACCCCTCTGTCCAGGGATATTCAACTGGAAATATTATGTAGTTACAACTCTCCACAGCTCAGCCTTCCTACCTTTCAGTGTCTTCACGGAAAAATTGTTCCCTACGTTCCCTTTCCTTCATTTTTTTGCTTTTATTTCTGGTCATTAGAAAGGCTGATTATTATAAAATCTTTCTGTATATAAAGGCTTCTACTATCCCCAACAGTGACTGAAGTCTCCAAAACATTCTCTTAGAAATTCTGCTGGCAGACTTCACTATGCCAGTAAAGTAAGGGAGTGTTTTTATCAGAAAATTTCAGGCATTTTGTGGTTCCAAGTGCTGAACTGTCAGAAATTTGATGAAGTAATAATTCCAATAATTCCACACAGGTTTCACTAAAACTTCAGGTAGTATCAACTGATTTTATTACAAGGTGGGAAGAGAACAGGGTATTAAGAGTTCCATCAGGTCACTTGAGCATATCTTTTCTCTAGCTAACTTATTTCTAAATTAAGGAAGACTGTAATTTGGGGTTTTTCTACTTAATATTTTTCCTCTCTATATAAAACGAAAGGTCCACATTAAAGCCCAATGGGCTTTAGATTTTCTATGGCAAATGCAATCCTCACAGAGCAAATGAAAAATCATCTATATGCTATTTCAGTGAAATGACATATTTAACATTGTGTTAGGCTTTCCATTATAAACACTATTTTTCAGGTCTTTACTACCTGGTCATAAAAATGTGCTTCTGCCAAGAAATTCAGCAGCATGTCCCTGCAAGAAAGAAATAGTTTTTCCCAATTTTACCCAATTTTTCCAATTTATTCCAATTTTGACCACTAATTTTGCCTTTGAAATAGTAAGAGGGGCAAATAGAGGGGGGGCATCAACTCAACCACTTGTGTCTCCCATCTGTACCTGCTGGTCAGATGCTTCCCTGAGTCTGTCCCACAGGTATAGCTTCTGCACTCCTGAAATGTCTATGAACAGAATATGTCTCATCCTTGTGATTAATGATGGAAAAATTTCAATTTCTGATAATCCTGTGGGCCCCAAGAGGCCCTTTTGTTCTGAGTGCCACAGGAAGCTGGGAAAATAGTGTTTGCTCCAGAGAGTTTGTAGGCTAATTGAACAGAGCAGACAGACAAAGAGCAAGAGAAAGGAGATAATATTATCCCTCCCCCTTTTATACAGAAATAACTGAAATGCTCAGACTGTGAAATCCTGGTGCTGTAGTAGTCAATGGCAAAAATTTTGTTAATGTGCATAGGGTCAGCATTCATACAGGATTCACAGAGACTGAATTTGTTAGGATCAGACCAGCTGAACAATCTGGCTTTAAAGTCCATGCTTATAACTGGCTGAGTTTTTCTGGTCTGACATCACATTAATCATCATTAAAGAATACTTAAATGACACTTCTCTGTAATAACATCTCTGATTCAGGGATACAGCAGCTTGTAAAAACCAGTTTGTTCAGGTAATTTCATGTTCTTTATGTAAAAATCTTACTTTACTTAGTGTTAGCTTGATACTTATTGGTGATATCAAACTATTAGGTTGATGCCACCAGTAAAATCAGATCTAAAAACTTGATGACTTTATGGCAACAGCAGAAAGTTAATACCTATATTGATCTTATCTGGTCTGACTGTATCTGGGGATCCATGGCACTCATGTTAGATGAATCACTTAGAGGGAGAGAATTTCTTTGAATATTTCATTAGCATAATCTGATTGATACTCAAAGGAAGCACTGGAGAAGGAACACAGTATTAACCACACAGATGCTCACCTAAGCTTCAGCAGATAAGCCAATACACTTGCATAAACTAACTGGTCATTTTGCTGAGTTACCTAGGAAACAAATTTCTTTTTTTATTGCCCAGTCAGGATTCCAGAAAATGATTGGATTCCCACTGGTAGGACTTGGAGAGCATTTATAGGAAAAAGCCAAGTGCAGCAGAATAAAGTCATGAATAGGAGAAGAGCAGAGTTAGTGAAACATTTCATCAGGGTTACCAGACAAAAAAAGGAATCAACAACTAGATGCATAAATAATTGAAGTGAGAACTCTAGAGGTCTGGTTTTCTGAGGTGTTAGAATTCCAAGAGGGCTGGAGGGGCTGTAACCAAGCAACAAGTACTGAAACTTGGTCCTCTCTTCTAGGAAAACAATGGGCCTGCAAGTCATAATGACAATATCTGGCACTGAGGATGGAGTATTTCCACTGGTTTTATGCTCTTTGGATCATGCCTTAAGAACAGATGTTTATGGAATGAAGAAAGGCATTTTTATTTGGTTTAGGAGAGACTTATTTCAGTATCTAATCTGACTTTTCCAATAAAAGGTAGGTCAACAATTTCTGGATGAAGTAGACTGTTTCTGACACTAAGAAGTCTCACGTATAAGTAATGTTTTGGGAATTTTTTGTCAAAAGTTTCATTAAAAAAAATAATGCTCATAACTTTCATAACTTTTCTTCTCCTGTGTTTGGCAACTTATCTGTGAGTGTAAGAAAAGAAACCAAAACCCTATCCCAAGTGAAGCTGGTGGCACGCAGCACTCTTATTGATGGATGTGCAGTAATGATTTCTTCCATGATATGGCTCACTGAAATGAGCTGTATTTCCCTTTTCACCTTAAAACACAGCTTTTTATATTGAAGGAAATGATTGCATCCCTAATTCAGAGTTGCACATAAGCTTATGCTTAACCTTTTAGCCCTTAAGAGCAATGCCACTGAATCCAACAGGAGGAGAATCAAACTTGTGTGTGCACACAGAAAAAAATGCAGAAGGTACCTGCCAGATTTTTTGTGAGAGATTGAATCCAGTGTTCTCTTACAGAGGTCATGGTTTAGAGCTCAATGAAACTGATAGGCAAACTGCCATCCATTTTATTGTGCTTTCTGTCAGACTTAACTAGTCCAAATGCCATTTCTGTTTAATTCTCAAAATTTGAAACATCTCATCCAGAGCTGCCAAGACAAATAAGATCAGACATTTGATGAAGCCACACAGAGGTGGAAACTCTGAGGTGAGGGCAGCCCCATCTGCCTCCATCCACATCTTTATTATGAATCTCATGTTTCATCTTTTCATATGTTAATTGTTATTAATTCCTGATGGAATACAACACTCATTAAGTATTTCCGAAGTTATCGAATGTTAAGTTTCATCAGGTAGTTTTAATCATATGAAAATAATTCTAAATTGATTTTGATAAACAATTTCCTGTTGCAGTCTTGAAAGCTTCCTTTTACACTGTGTCATTTGAAGCAATATCTCTGGTTATTCTCCTGTCTAACTTTCATTGTTGCAGATGCCACCATATTTCCATAAATTGTTATATTTTTGTAACTGCTGACAACTGCTGAAGAGTTATGTTTCCTTTTTTGTCAAGAATTGATTATCTGGATTGTACTGAAAAAATTGTTTCAGTTCATCCATCAAAACCCTGCCTTCCTGAAACTCACATCTTGCAAATATGGGAATACTTAGGAGTCACCAGAGCACTCCTTTATTAAACTGGCTTTACAGAATTGTCATATGTTAGATATTTAAGAGAAATAGGGGTAATCTCTTTAAGCATGGAAAGGGAAAACCACTCATAATACATTTGACTCATTCAGTCTGCCCTTATCAATACCAGCAGTTTTCAGATTTTTTAAAGCAGGCAGCATTTCCTTTTGTCTGAAATACTTTGCACCTTTCCTTCCCTTTCTCCCTAAAGCCTTCCTGCCTCACATCTGCATCTGTCCCCTTCACACACTGAAATATATGGAATTATGTGCATCCACACTCAATGTACCAAATTCCACCTGCACAGGAAACCTGTTTTCCATGCACGTTTACAGAAATGTGTGCTTGCACATGCACAATTATTTGTGTGTGCACACTTGTGTCTACGTCTACATGCACATGGATACATGTACATAACTAATATGCAAAGACAGGCAGGAGAAAAGAGAGTAACTCTTCTTATATGGATAAAAACTTAATGGAAGACCATTGAATTCCAGCCCCAATGTGTTTTCAAACATATCTACTCCCTTTCAAAGGTCTGTCCATTTTTGTTTCAGTGGTACAATAAGATTTATTGAACAATTTCTGGTTGATGCTACTTCACTGCTGGGCCATTCAGAGACATCTGCTCCTATTGAAACCAAAGAAGGAACTGAAAACTATGAAAGTGTATTTACAGGCAGAATATGTTTTTGACATCTCTGATTTTTTTATCCCTATTCTTATTGCCAAAAGAAATGTAGTTCAAGTGAATGTCTTGTTATTCACTGTCTGCAAGGACAATAAAGATGTTCTCTAGCTGCAAACAGAAAGCAGGGCCTCCTATGATCATGGGGAAAAGAGAAGCATTATGAGGAGAACCATCTATTTTTATCAGCAGTGTTTGCTCACGGAGCTTTTGTCAGGAAATCCAAATAATTTGCTCCCACTTGCCTTCAGTTTGAAAAAAAATGGCAGCCTTGTGTAACAAGGAAGGAGACATGGTCTTACTTGTTTGCAGAGCTTCTTTTAGAGGAAGGAGACAGATGCACTGTAGCTGTCCACAATTCCTGCATGTAAAACTAGAAACTGGCATGTCTTGCCAAAAGAGATTAAATGGAATGAAAATGTTTTTCTGGTCAAAGTCAGAGACTGCACTTGCTGTATCATAGGATATACAACCCAAGGGATGTCTGAGTTTCCCCTTTCAGCAGCACTGGGGGTAATTAAGCATTCTTGGGACTGATTTTCCATATCTTTGACCCTCAGCTAAGTATTTGTACCTGCTTGCTGCCACACAGGTGTGAGTGCTGACTTCACCAAATGGGGAATTGCTGATAAACAAGCATTTTGCATTCACAAGCACAGATACAAATGTCTATTTTAAATAAAGCCCACTGACTTCAGCAGAGAAGGCATTCTTGGCTCACACACATTCAAAAGACAAAGTCTTCAAAAGACTTAAAAGTATCCCCAGATCTCCAGGTGGATGATGTACCTTCCCTTTACTGTACACACCACTGCCTTTCCACTCAAGGACACCAAATCAGCTGGCTGGACTTCCCAGGGAATGTGTTTGGAATTACTGAGGAGGGGTGGGCACCATCTCTGTGCATTGCTCTTTCCTGCCATCTGATTACTCTCAATCAGAGTCAAGAGAAGACAATCCCCTGGCTTGCAATAGAATTACTTCATCCAGCACCTCTCTCTGCTTTAGCTGTTTTCATCCAAAATCCCCTCTGAAGGCAAAGCTGTATCTTTTCATAGGTTTCTTCTCCACTCTTTACATTTTTCCTTTAACAGAGATGAGGTGAGAGAAGCAGCAGAAGCTTTTAAGGAAAAAAAAAATAGAAACTAAAACTCATGTTGTTCAGCTTTGTTCTGATCTTTGGTCTTAAGAGGCTAAATCCACTGCTGGCCTAAAGAGGTGCTATGAAGGTGCTGTCAAACTGTGTCACTCTATTCTCCTGTCATAGACTTATCAGACCACTGAAGTAGTCTCAGACATAAACTAAGCCCATCTTTTAGCTGCTCCACTTTGTCTTGTTCTGCCAGCTCTGTGCTGTATTCCAGTAGCTGGGAAATTCTTTTATCCCAGACTCACACTGGGGAAAGAAAGGTGCCCTGGCTACAGCAGGAAACATTATGTGCTGTTGCTGTTTTTTTCAGGAAAACAAACCCAAGATGTAATTCTCTTGGTGAAGGTAGCTCAATATCTCTACTGATACTCATGCTTTAATGTCTTCTTTCAGACCTCATAGTTTTTGCAGCTGAATTGTGAAAGATCAGCAGCTGAGCTTCAGTAGTATTCCTCCTCATTTTGCATGCTGCCTTTGCTGTTCTGCAGAGCTACTGAATACAAGGTGAAGCTGCAAGAGTGTGTTTGCTCTATAGCTAGCAAGGCATGAAGTATTTTCTACAGCTGTGGAGTAGATCTAGAATATTCACAGTGTCACAGGAGATGTGATTCACTGTGTGGCATTTAGTGTGCTACTGCATGGCACCAGATGATTGATGTTCACAGTAAAACACAGGCTAGTTTAAATAAACAGATTTAAATGTATTTCCCATGATTGTGGAAATCATGTGTGAAATCTCTGAGGGGGTGTTTGCTGCTGCTCCCAAATGCTTCCTATATTTGTTGGCTGGTTTTTAAATGCTTTGATTGACTTTCCTGCCACATAAATCTATTGACACTTTGGCCCAATGAGGCAAAGGAGTGACTTGGACCCTGTGGGTAGCAGCACATCAGTTTCCATCTTGTTTTATGATCATCAATTTGCAACATCAGATCATTCCACTTCCCAGTCTTAGAAAGATATCAAGAGAGTTTAAAAGAGGAGGGACCTTAACTCAGTGCCAAACTGAGTCCTCCTTCTCTGCCCCAGGGGCATTTGACCAACTGCACTTGGTTACTCAGCATGAGGGTAAATTTCTCTGTTCTGACAATTTTTTTTTCCTCTGGACCCAATTATGTGCTGATTGAGCCACCATCTCTCTCCAGATCTCAGATCTCAGCTGACAAGTTGGTAGAACAATATTTTCTTGCACCAACAGCTTTGCCCCCTGTGGAACAAAATTTTAACCTGCAAGGTTCTAGGGTAAGTTCTGAGATTGAGGACAGGAGTAAACACTGATTTTATATTTCTTTACCAGCTGTGCTGGGGAAAAGTGAGTCCTAACTGCTGTGTTTGTGCAGGTTTAAATAGTGGTACAGCAGCTTAAGTCACCAGCATGGCACACAAAAGCACAACTCTCTCATACCCCTTAGTTTATTAGGAGATTGTGTCTTCCATATGTCTGAGCTGAACATGAGCACACCTGCAAAATTAATAATCTCCAAGCTCCATTTAAAAATAAAAGGCTTTGTAAAGAACCTGAAAAATAAGCAAGGCCTTACAGCACTGAAGGAGACCCAAATGCAAAATGTTTTCCACTTGAAAACCTTTGCCTATGGAGTTGTCAGGATGCATTTCCTGGGGAAACAGCAAAGACTTTGATTTGCCTTTTTCTTGAATGCTGCTCAGATTCTTGTGCTTACAACGAAGGGTGGAAAATGGGCTGCCAGGTGGTTAATGGCCCTTCTGAAAAATAGCCTTCCACTTGTTGCTTTTTTTCTAGCTTGTCATAGAACTATCAAGAGTATAATCTCTGTACTCCTTGGCAACAGAGGGAAGCAGATTTAAGCAGGTGTTATCAAGGCTATGGCAGTCTGAATTAACTTATCTTAAAGTGCACCAATAAATCCCCTAACAAGTTGCTGTACCTATAGAATACATAAAAAGTAATACAGAGGTAGCACCTAAGGGCCATCTGGGAGTTGTGGCTTCTCTTGAGGGCTCTCTCTGTTGCCAGCTGCTGGGTGGCTGGTGAGCTCTGCCACTGCCCATCACTTTAACCTCTGATACCCCTTCATTTCCCTGGGATTCTCTATTTTCACCTGTCTGCTTATATTTACCTTGCCAACTCTTTGTGAATTGTGGGCAGAGGAATTTGCTGCCAACAGTCTCAAGAGGCTTGAATTAATCTCATTTAGCTTCAGAGACTGAAAGACAGGAACCCAGCCAAGTTATGCTCCCTAAACAGCCATGGAGAAAGGGAGAGGGACAAAAAAACTTTTAATTCCATTATAGGCATCCTGCACCAAGGAAAAATCCTTCAGCCTCTAAACCAAGAGACATAGAGTGGCTAAATTAATTTGTACTTAGCTATCTTAAGTTTTATGTAAAGATACTTATGTTGGGCTTTGCTTATTATAAAACAATACTAAAATTTTAGCAGTATTTGTGATTCTCACGATATGTCATGATATTTTGTTTGTTTGTTTGGGTTGGTTTTTTTTGCAAACACTGTGACTTAAAGTTATTTTAATTTTTTTCATGTAAGTGGCCTGAAATTATTTCTGTAAACAGGGCAAAAATTGAGTTCTTGCTAATAACAGACTCACAGGTATGTCAACTCCCACTCAGTTCTTTATAGTCATGCTTCAGGCCACAGGCAGAGAGAAATCTGCACGTGGTCTGACTGAAACTAATGGCAATCTATTTTTTTTTATGGACTACAAAGGGATTTGAAACAGGCTCCAGATGACTCTGATGAAATTTAGCTTTTTGTGATTATGATCTTGGCTATGGGTGTTTTGGACATGCCATGTTTGCTTGGTTTAAACATTTCAGGTTATGGAACCAGGCATTTCCTGATTTCTACTTGGAAGTAACTGCTCTTTGACCCTTAGGGTGGTTTATGCCTACCTTGTAGTAATCATCACAGTGAAGAGGAAGAACTGGCAACATCCTTGGCTTTTGCAAGTGCTCAGTACAAGTCAGGCTATTTTACTCATGGTTCCAAGCTTTGTTTCATGTGTGTCATCATTCAATAGGTCAATAACCATGTCACTCCACAGATGTGTGCACATTAGACTTAGAACAACACTGGAAAAGAAATGAGTTAGAAGTATTCAAGGTTAGGCTGTTCAACTTGCACCCCATGACACTGTAGCAGTGAGACTAGCACTAAAATATTGTGACAATTTGCAAAATTCTGTTTAAAAAATATATCTGAAGTGAACTTAAAAACTGTGGCACGTTGCCTCTGATTCTCATGTTGTGTACACCAAGGAGAAAACTCTGGAGGAAAAATCAGTGGAGACACCTGTGTAAAATGGGCAGCAGCAACACTGGAATTGGCCTCTTTTACCTCTCTCTGGGTTTCAGTGAGGCTTTAATAGCAGCCCAGCTGCTGCTGACAGATCCTTGGTTCAGATTTGGCAGGAGAGTTTTATATGGTCTGGGAAAGGACAGTCTGTCACCACACACTGCTCATTCCAAGCTGCAGCCTGACCCAAAGAGAACATTTCCCAGGAGAGATGATAAATTTTAAGAGCAGACTCTTGTAATAAAATTAAGACAATTTTATGAATTTCTCTTTCAATCTTTGCCAGCTTTCTAGCTGTTTCCTTTAGAACCTGTCATTTACAAACTATATTGATGATGACAAAAGCCTCAAATAAACAGGCAGACTGGTGAGACTGGGAATTGCCCAGACCATAATCCTTACATGTCTCAGGGCAAAACAAACTTCTTGATGTCTTTTATTTATTATCATGTTTTGGTGTATGTATTTTGCTCTGTTCAGGCAGTGCTATCATACAGGTCCTGCTTGTAAGCACATGACTCTTAGCAAATCCATGTCAACAGAGTAGAAAAGTTGAACCATGATGAGGTCTAAACTCTTCTGGTAGCACTGGAATATTTGAAGGAGCATTTGAAACCCATTTAAACAAATTATTGTTAAAGGAAAAACAGGATTTAGCCATGGCCAATTCCAAACCCTTAATGAAAGCAGAAATGATTTAGACTCAATCCAGATTTCCTCTGTGTGTTTTTATCTTCCTTGCTTGTAAGCACTTCTAAACAATTAGAGAATAATTTTCCTGTACAAATTCTTCCTTCAGTTTGTCCAAAAGATGACTCCTCCACAGGGAAGTGTGTTTATGAGAGATAGATAGTGAAACAACTTGTTATGATAAAGCTTGGGTCATATCTGAAACATGATTCATAATGTGATTCAGTGTGGCTGAAAAGATAAAAACTCACACAATGGGCTAAATTCCCCAGCTGCAGGAACACTTTCAATCTTTTTCCTCAGCCATGTCCTAGGAGACCTAGAATTTTACCACCATTATCTGCCAGATATTTTCCAGGACAGTGTTTCAAACACACCATTAAATAAAAAATAAAAATCAGGCTATTTGATCAGGCAAAAGCAGAGAGGACCAAGATTTTTTGCATAGCATGCTTTTTTGGGAATAGCTGCCAACGTTTTGAGCTTTGCTGTGCTTGGTTTGGCATTGCACCTATCTGAGAACCATTAGCTGCCTGATTTCCAGGCAAAGCTATTAAAAGAGTTTGGAGTCTGCATTTGTAAATTATTTTGAAAAAGTCTGAAATAATTAGTGGAGCAGAAACTTACCTATAGTCTGGCTAAGACATTTATCTCACCATCTTTCTCCATTTAGCTGCCTGCCAGGGACTGTGAAAAAGACTGATATCCTTCATTAGCCTTAAAACTTTGCCTATTGCTCTGTGCTATAAACTACAATTTAAGCTGCATTTTATTACATGTCTATTTATTCAGTTTACCTAATGCCTAGTGAGACTGGGCCATGACTCAGGCTTCTCATTACTGCTGTGAAATGAAAAACACTTCTGTGAGTGCTGTTGTAAGAGCAGTTCCCTATGAAGAGAATGTGATTTGAGAAGCCCTGGCTGCTGGAGGTAACAGTTCTGTGCTGTCCTTCAGGAGTTTTGCAGTGCCAACTCTCTTTGTGTATTGCAAATAATTTCCCACATCTTACTGTTTCATAGCCCTTAACCAAAGCCACCTGAAAGCCACAGACAAGCTCCTGAACCAAATGAAAAAGGTCCCCAGCAAGCAGGCAAAGTCTTCATTCTCCTGGACCCCCTTAACTCCTGCAGCTTGATGCAAAATCCTTGGGGACTGCAGAGAGTTTTAAAAATCAAATTAATCTGTAACTTCTCATCAACTGTGCCAATAAATGCAAAGGAGCTCACAGGGAAGTGAGCTCACTTCTTGCTGGTGTTCTGAGTTACTATGGTAATATTTTCCTCCTGCCTGGCCCCTGGGTTTTAGGGGTAAATGATCCATCTTTCTAATCCCTGTGTTTTCTTTTTCCATTGTAGGGACAAAACCTAAGATTGTCCATTAAAAAGGGCAGAAAACCCTCAAGAATTGGCTTGTAGACACCACATTTGGAGAATCCTTGACTTTTTTTTTTAGAAAATCCTCATGGGAATAATATTGTCTCCTCCCCAGGAAGAGAGCAGAGCACCTTACAGCTGTGGAACCTCAGTGTACCAGGGGAGAACATGCTGGGAACCTGCTCACACAGAAATTCTGACTGTATGGGAGGGGGCAATAAACGAGGTAAGCAAAAGAGAACAAGGATAGAGGAATAAGGCCAATGTCACCAAGGACTTCAACTCTATTTATTTCTCCCCAGTAGTCAAGAAAATGTCTCCTGTTGTAGAATTCACCCTCTGAAGTAACCACAGCACAGCTCTAGTGCTGGTCATGGAGATGGGTTAAAGAATAATAAACTTTTGCTTTGTACTCCACAAGAAGACAACAGAATTGTGGAGGCTATGAACTGGGCAAAAAACTCCCTATGAACAATGAACTCAATCCAGCAATCTGCAAGCAGATCCAGAGAAAAGTTTGGAACACAAAGCAGGGCTTTTTTGTTTTGAGCCTACTGCCCCAATTATTATTAATTAGTTATTAATCTTGGGCAGCTGGTTCTTATTGTGCTCTCACACTCAAGCAGCTCATTGACTTTACAAAGATCTATGAATAGATCAGTCCAATCCTGGATATTCAATTTACCAACACTTCATTGGACTGCTGAAAATGTGAAAGTACTTCCCAGCTTCTTAGGATAGAGTGACATCTTGTGGTTTCTTCTTTTGTCCATCATTGGGGAAAAAAAATAATCACAACTTGGACTATTTTTTTTTGTTTGTTTGCTTGTTTCTGGTATAATACTAAGGTCTTGTTTGAGTAATATCACAGTTTTCTCACAACTACCACTACTTATTTATTTTTAAAAGTCAGTCTATCTCCCATTAAGTCATACAGGTATTGTCCTAAACACGTTTACTTTGCCATCATAAAGGCTTTTGGAAAGCTAATGGGCATCAGTGCTTGAAAGAGCAACAAAACCACTTTAATTCAAACAAGTTCTAACCTGGAAAAATAAACTGGTGCTCATGTTCATGTAAATGTCAGATATTCTTGCTTAAATAAAGTCTCCAGTGGTAGCAGGATTTGTATGGAAAATACTGTTTTGAATTACAGCTCTGAAAAGCATTTCCCCCTGGACTCCATCAGATGTATGCAAGAAATACAGAAGCTGACAGCATTAGGAAACTGCATCTCATGCTTCAACTCCATCTGCAGAACAAAAGGATCCCAGCAAATACTGTCACATCACAGGCCACTTACACACCACAACTATAGACATTTCAGTAATTTATTTTTTGATATAGCCTTCAACATAAAATACAGTTTTAATTTTTTTTTTTGAGACTGTACACCTAAACTCACATACGAGCCACTATTGACAAATTCCCTTTACCAAAAAAAAAAACCAAAACCAAAACCCCAAACAAAGACAAAATTATTTTTCCTGGTTTTGTATTGAAAAAAGCAATAGCATCTTTGAAGAGAACATTATACAAAATCTAGATTAAAAAACCCACAATGGAATAGTATTCATATACCTCAGTAAACTGGTAACAATGCTTAAAATATCATCACTACTGAAAAACAGTATTGAGAGCTGTTCTCATGGTCTGAAACTAACATCTGGGCATCATTGGGTAACAAATCAATTCATGTTGTTGAAAATGAGGTGATTTTCAATTTTCAAGAAACAACTATTTTGCATCTGTAAAGACTGGGAGAATATGAGGTGAGTAACTAGTGTTTGCACTTCTGTTTCTGCTGGTTTACCTTTAAGCCCATTGAGGCAATTCTCAGAATCAGATCTGAAATGTGTTTCTGCATCATTCCACTTAGTACCTATGCTGGGGAAGTCTGTGCACTTGCCTGATATCCTCTATAAATACTTCTGACTGGCAGCTGTCCTTCCAGAATTCCATAGCTTTAGTTCAAATCTATGTTCAGTCCTTCCCTTGGTAAAAAAAACATCTGTGCTGCAAAGAATTGATGCAAAGGAAACACAAAATTGGTCAGGAAGAACTTTTGATGGACTGCAAATGAACATGATTGAGGGCTGTCATCTGCTTTGCACATCTTCCCACAGCCAGCACCTCAAAAAATAGCCTGAAAAAAAAAAAAGTAATAGCTAAAAATCAGGCTCCTCTACAGTTAAAACCACAAGAGATCCTTAGCATATGGGTCACTGCTGAAGACAGTAGGTGACATTCACAGAATCATTTAAAGATGAAGAACCAGCCCTTGCCTAACTCCATGTCAAAGGAGCTGGTTTCATCTGCAATGAGACAAAGTCTGGATTCTTGGTAAAATTAGCCCCTGGCTCCTTCTCAGAAGCACTCCCTTTTTTTCACTCCCCAGCATAAAATTTTTGGCTACAGAGAATTAATAACAATTTTGGTCTAAATTTGAGTATCAAAACTGTCTCACCCAGTCCAGACTGTTTCCTGATTTACTAAGGGTAATAAGCAACAGCAACACATTGAGCTGCTCCCTGTCTCTTCTGTGCAACAGAACTCAACAATTCAAGGAGCCAGGGCTAAAAATGTGTTCTCTGAGGGAGCACAATCAACCTCCACAGAGAACATCCATCACTTTGCAGTGTGCCCTGCATGATTTGCACTGGCAGCATAAAAAAAAAAAAAAAGTGAACAATGTGTCAAATTTCAGAAGTTCTCTTTGCATGAATAACTTTGTGAGCAGTATCTAAGCTGTTTTGAAGTGCCAGAGAAGCCTGTAACTAAAATTCAGCCAAAACACATTTATTCCCATAGAAATCAAAAGACAAAACCCCTATTGACTAGAAGAAACCAATATAATATCCAAAGTTTTGTATTTATGCTAAGTTTCAAAGGAGCTCCTCCCTTCTTTTCTCCTATTGTCTTACCTTTTTAATAACTTCAGTTCTTTTTATATTTTGCACAATGAGGGATGAAATAATTACACACCTCTCTGGTGAGAACAGGTAATTCTTCCCTTGCAAACAGAAACAGCAACTAATTCCCCTGCTATTATTTACTTGTGGTATGTGTCATTCTCCTCTGTCAGTAAAAAGTTAGGGAATAAAAAGGATTATATTGTTCCTTTAAACATTTATTTATGAATAGAATATTTGCAAGACACTAAAAATCAAGGTGGGTTTTGTTTGCCTTTTTTTTTTTTTTTTTCTTTGTAAAAGATCATTCTAGATCCCTGAAGTGAGTGAAGTAAATTACTTGGGGGGAGAAAAATGTGCATACTAATGACATGACTATTAAACTATTTTACTTCAGTCACATACATAGCAATTTCTACACTGAGTAGTCTCAAATATTCATGCGATCAAATTTTATTGGCATCACCAGCTATGGAAGGTGAATTGCAGAGTTGCATGCAGAAGCATTCAAAAAAAGCAGTATTTTAGATTCACATGTGGGAGAGTTCACACAAAGTCTACCACATTTTTCTTAGAGAAATAAAACCCACCAGGCTTAATTTGTCCCATTAACATTGATGAGACAGCACATCACAGCCTGTTTGCTACTTCTACAGGAACAAGAAGAGATGACAATTTTCAGCTGCAGTTCCTCAACTCTATAAATCATCATCAAGGTTTGCCATTTGCATTATTCAGAGCTGCACACATTCTGTTCCTGTCTCATTGATCAAGTCAGTCTCTGGACTGTAAAAAAATATCACAAATAATGGATTTGCAAGGTTTTTTTTTTGCTTTACAATGCACAGAAACAGTTGTTGACATGTACACAATTTTATTTTGAGACACAGCAATCACAATGACAGAAACAGAACCATTACTTTAATACTGTAAGCTTTCCTCTGGAAACTGACTTGCACACAATTAGACCTGAAAGCATTTTAAACAATATCTTGGGGGGGAAAACACAGCAAACCTTAAATATATTAACTTCAAACTTTATGTGCTTATCTTCTCTTTTTGGTAGCTGATGGGAGTTAAAGCTCTTCAAAGTCATGGCCACTTGCATTCATTGCTTCAGGGTGCATTACTCTCCCCATGAATAACACAGTACCTGGAGAACAAGTGGGAAGGGAGGAAGTCAAGGAAGAATGTCAGAACCAAAGGAAAAGATGAGGTTGTAGAGGACAAAAATAAGTTCTAGAGCATGCAGTGCAGAATTGTTATGGAAAACCATGCCTAAATGGTTTAATAAGCATTGACACCTACATTAAGGATCTCAGATACAGAAAAAACTCCAACTGAACCTACCAGAATTTTCTTGAAGATAGGACAACACACAGAACAATATGATCTGTGGGTGTAGAGTTTTGTCACCCAGTCAAACCCATATTATTAGGACAAATTACAAATATGAAACTAAGGAATTACTTAATCATTGCTCACTTTGCTAATAAGTGCTGTGCTCAGCCTGCCACAGAACACTTCCAGAGCACAGCAGAATTATTCAGAGCTGTAATACCTGTCCATTAGGCAAATCATTTGATAGTGGGAACATACTTCACTGGTCTTACTACTGCCAAGCTCTTATGGAATACAGTGATTATGGATATTCAGAGCAGTAATACTTATCTGAAGAAAAAGGGTGAATTTTTCTTCCCCAGGGTTTTAAATCACATTGTGATTAATTAAATTGTGAATATTTTTCAGGATTATGTCAGATTTTGGTGTCTTGGAGAAACATTAAAGGGACACAGAAAAGGTCACTCTTTCAATATTAAGTATTTTAAGACAAATTAAGGAAAATTCACAAACCAAAGCCAGTGCATTGATGAAAACATGTAATTTTCTTTTGTTTATGGAAAATGTGGAAGAGTCTGCAGTATCTCACCTGTCCTTCTGTTTCTGATCAAAAAGAAGAAGGGATGATCAACTATAACTTGGGGATACAGCACAGCCATTCTGCTAATAGCAATCATTCCTGAAGAGAGAAGAAAACATAAGCAACCTGTTAAATACCACTGCACATTCTCCTGCTCTTCACAAGCTCCTGAGCAGACACTGAAGTCCTTCTCTGTCAGCACTGCCACCAAGAAATGGCATGGAAAATCTAACAGAAAATGAAAGTGACCTAGAGAGGAACTGCACAGCTATTTATGTTTTAAGGATGATTAATAAGGAAGAGTGGCTCAATTTCCTAGGCTGAGGGAGAAGCTTGTAATTTGTAAGATCCAGAATCCTTAAGAGAAGGTATGACACCTGCTCACTTGTAGAAAGAAAACAGATGACATGTTTTAAATAGCTCCAAGACTGCAGTTAAAGGTATAAGGTAAACCTTAATAACCATGGAATATGCAACACCTAAATGGGGTATTTGCAGCCTTTAGGATGTGTCTTTAAATAATGCAGAGGCTGAAAGTAAGATCAGCTGGGAATCAGACAAAATTTGGTGTTTATTATTTTGATTCGAGATGCAGGGATTTCTCCAGGACATGATTATTATTTCCCAGTGTTACACTGACTTTTACCTTTTCCCTGGACTGTTAATAAGGACTCCTGCCTGCCACTAATCTCTGTCCATATTACTGCCACAATCCAAACCTGCTACTGAGAGTCCTGACTTGGGAAGTCATTCCTCCTCTTCTGGAAGAGTGGTACAATTACAGGCAATTAGGAATCACTTAATGATGCATATTGCCAACTACTGTAAGTTATTTTCAGGAAAAACAAAAATAGCCAAGTAAAGCAACCACCTGGCTTCCTAGAATTAATAGGGGTCAACTATGTTTTTGCATTTAGCACTACTCATCTTGCACTTCTGTATATGAACTTATTAAAATGCAATTGCCACACTCTCAGCTTCTCCTAGGTACTCTGGATCAAATGCCTTTAACCATTTCAAACAGCAAATTAGAAATTATGAACACGTGAGCTCCATAAAAAAAATATAAACTGCAGTCTGTAACCTCCTGACAATCACAAGCAAAATAATGAAGAAGAGGTTTTCCACAGGATGCTCAAAATTCTTTGTGAAACACGCCAGGTCAAAAAAATGCTAACATTTTCATTTCCAGAATTCTCTTCTGAAAAGCAGTATATCCTTGCTATGCTGTGGTTTCATGCTAGGTGCTATTTAGCTTTCCTGACTGTACAGCAAGTCAGCTAAAAAAAGAAGATTAATTAGCAGAGAATAACCAGACATTTGATTTGGTTCTGCTTTTCAGTCAGGTACCTGAGGCAGCAGCAGCTTCTGATCCTTCCTCATTAACTTCTAGAAGTGCCTTATGAAATGCTTTTGCAAGGTAAAGTTCTTTGTTATCTGGAGAAGAAAAGGAAATACATTTCAAGTGGTTGAACAGTAAGATTCAAGTATTTGAAAGAAATCCCAGCACTTCTATCCCCCTTCTATAACAAGTAGGGAAGAAAAGCTCTGTGCATAGGAGTTGCATTAAAATATCTTCTTGCCAATCCTTTTAATAGCACCAGCTACCTCAGTTAAACTTGTGGTGCTCTCCTACATGATGTATAATAAAATATCTTGGCACTGCCTAGAGCACCAGAATACCAGACAGAGTGAAAGACAATCCTTGAACACAGGATTTTAAATGCAACTGTTGGGAAAAAGGACTGTGATATTTTATAGCAAGTACTGAAGACTTTTATTTCTGCACTAGGTGCAATAAAGACTTCTTCTAGCAACACTAGGTATTTTCTTTTTGTCATTATATTTAAAAAGAAGCTGAAGATAAATATTTCTGCTGTGGAAAACACAGGGCTGAAAGTTCATTCGGTCTTGGTTGTTTTTTTAAGTCAGAGAATGTTTCATTACTTTTCTTCAGTGGCCAAATGATCAGAGCTACTGAAACAGTCAGCACCTTGAAGGAAGCAAGACACATAAAGCCATTTAATGTGTTTGACTAAGTTTCATCATTAAGACATAACAAGGATTAGATATACATTTATTGTACCTGCATAAAATCCACAGTAATGACAGAGCACAACTGGCAGTTAAGAAAAGAATAAAAGCTTTCTCAACAGGGGGATTCACAACCATAAAAATCTAATCTAACCACCCCAGTGAGAGAGCTGCACCATTCTGCATTTCTGATCCTTCCCAAAATGTTCAACAGAAAAACCCCAGCTGAAGGCTGAATAAGAAGGGAAAGTTTGGGTCTATTAATCTACATTTTTACCCCCCACCAGAGAAAATGTTTCAGAGCAAAAAACATTCACCTAGGTGATAATGGAGTCTAAATACCCAAGACAAAAGATAAGAGACATGAGGAATTCCTGTTGTACATGTCTCACATTAGTCTTGTGATGCCTTTCTAAACATGTCAGTTAACAGGATTCTTGGTAAGTTTATTGGTCAGTTCTGTGAATTCAACCTTCCAGGCAGCTGTATTTTAGCTTGAGTTCATTTCAAAGCTGTATGGAGCATTTGAGCTATTCAACACATAGCAAAATAAATCAATAACTCTCTAGCCCTCATAGAAAAAAATGATTTGGAGCTCCTAATCTCAAACCCAAGTACATTTTCATGTTTAACAGCAGAGACATGCCAACTTAGCCTAATCACATAATTAAGTAAATTTAAAAAAACCAAACAAACAAACAAAAGCCTTTAAGCCTGCTCCCTTGCCCTTTAATACAGCAATATTCAATATTTTCATCCTGACTGCTTTATTTTGCATAGTATGGTGGTGCTTATGGTATTGTGAGGTATATTTCTGATCAAAAACCAGATTAGAACACCCTACAAGACTGGTGTCCATCCACTGAGCTCACAGAGCCTAATGCAGACAGCATTAACATGGCTAACATTTACCATCAGGTATAATATTAGGCCTAATTGAAATGTATTCAGGACCTGGGTATTAACAAGATATTTTTGGTTCTTTTTAAATTGACAGGAACACAACAAGTGCCACTGCAGATGAGACCAGTGTGTCCAGCTAGTCTGGGACACTGCTCCAGCTATAGCATTTTGTTGCTTCAGAACAAGACATAAGCAGCCTTACAGATGGAAACTACAGCACAAATTTCAATAGAAAAAGATCCTCTCCCCCAGCATGTGCTTTATACTAGAGTTTCAAATCCAAAGAATACAGAGAATGCCTTTAATCAATGGAGTAGAGATAGCTTTGATTGCTCTGAAGCTTTTTTTTTTAATCCTACCAAAATAATGACCTCAAGCAATACCCAGCAAAGAGCTCTGTGTTGTTTTCTGTAAGAGAAATGCTTTGTATTTGCTTTCAAATTTGTTGCCTTTAACTTCCTTGGATACCTTTGTTCTTGGGTGGAAAAAGGAGCAATTCCAAATCCCACGTTACTTTCTTTAGGCTCAGAATTCTCTTTATATTGCCACTATCACATCTCTCTCATTCATCTCTCTCTGAAGTGAATGACTCTGTTTTCATAGGGAAGCATAATATTGTCACCTGGTGTTCCAGCATTCTTCTCTTTGCTCTGTTTTATGATTGTCAAATCACTGACTGCAATACTTGAATATCATACACATCTTGTCATTATTATTATACATCTTTCCTTTGGCTGAGAAGAAGGTGGAGCTTACCTGAGGATCTACTATCAAGTTATTTTACTCTAGTAGCTGCTCTGAATTTTCATAGCAACCAACATGACTGGATTGTTAACATTTCAGAAAAGTTTCATGGAGATTTGGTACCAAAGTTCAAACCTTCTGCAGGACCCTAGCCTAGATATCCATTAATGTGTGGGAGTAATCTGTGACTTCCTCCTGATGTACATGACTCTGTTAGCATCACATTTCATTTGTCATTATGCTCCATATGCCTGCAAACTCCTACTCATTGCTGCCAACTGGTTGCTGTGCAAATCTTTTCTTTTTTTTTTTTTTTTAAAAAAAAAAAAACAACAAAACCATGCAGGTTTACTGGCTTCTCTAGTTTAGGGTGTGTCAGTAAAATTGCACCTACCTCAGTTAAGACTTTAAAAGAACTATTTATTGGACTGGTGCTCTTCTAGCTACTTTATATTGTGAAATTAAGTCCTGAAGGTTCCTTGGCTGCTTACAGAAATGCAGATCACCTTGAGGGTAAAAACAGTTGCCATTTAAGGCATTTTAAAACTGTATTACACTAAATGGAAAGGAAAGAGGAATTTTTCTAGAGTAATTAGTTCAAGAGTAAGCCCCAGGTAGCCTTTAAATACTCAAGTAGTGTAAATTATAAAATCTGAAATGCCAGTTCTTTCAAGATTATTTTGAACACCTGATGGAATCAGAGATGAAAGTGAAACCTTTCAGTCTTTTGCTGAGAATCAGGATACATGTAACTAGACAGCTAAATAGCCACATTCTCCTACTTATCTGTGTTAACTGAACAACTTAATTTCTGCAATAGCAAAACATTTAAAATGTGCAGCTGGATTAATGCTTTTTCTTTGGTTGCTCATAACCCATACTTTGGAGAAAGAAAAAGATGATTCATCGACTTAATTTTTCAGATTGAGTGCAAAAATGCAAAAATTTCTAAATATTGGAAAATAAATCTGTAATCCTGCAATTTGATTTATATTCACTAAAGCCACAGACTTTCACTGAACTCAGCAATCTGTGCCTGGATCTGATTACAGGATTAGGGCTGTTGTTGAAATTGCAGAAGGCTTTCCTTGACAATAATCCAAAGGCAAAAGCAACAGGAGAGGGGGAGGAGAGTATTTTTAAACACAACAGGATTTTTTACGATTTGTATCTTGCCAAATAAAAAGTATCCAGACAAACATTTTGTTCAAATACTGCATTTAAGATGTTATGAAGTGCCAAATTAAAAAAAAAAAAAAAAAATGCTTGGCACTATGATGCATGTAAAATTCTGGCCTCAGCTTTCCTGTTACCTGACATACTAGTCAGGTATTTGCAAAAGCAAGTTTTCCATGTTTTTCTTCACAATTCCCCCCACTTCCTCCTCCCTCCCCATTGTGCATCCTGAAAATCAGAAATAGGAAACACATTCTTTACTTTAATTACTTAAAATTTCCTCTCCATAGCATCAACAGCAGGGTTTTCATAAAATACATTACTTCAAAACCATTTTCTTATTCTTAATTTATAAATGACCTTTCCAGCACCAAGTGACATGTGCCTTTTTAAGTTAAAAATGTTGCAGTTAGCCATGACTTCTTGCTATAGACTGCTCTACAATACTTAATAAACAAGTCAGTCTTTAAATGGCAGAGGAGTTAATTCAGTTTTGCAGAACATGGCATTTTCATTTTGTACAGTACATTTGCCAAAAATAAACTTGAAACAAGTCATTAGTCACATGGATTAAAACACAAGCGAGTTCCAATCTTTCTGCTAACCTCTCCACTACAGAATTACTTCCCAATGCATTTGGATGAATTTTACATGAAATGAAGTAAGAGCCAAGCACTGTCTTTGTGGTTCAATCTCTTCTGTGTATTTTCCATTTTCTCCCAAGTGCTTTTCCTCAAATAAATACTTCTCTATCTACACAGCAGAAGTTACTGGAAAGCTTAATTGTCACTTGAAGGTGTCAAAAAAAAAAAAAAAAAAAAAAAAGCATTTTTTTTAAAAGAAGGGTTGTTTATTCAAATTCTTTTCACATTAGGTAACTCTGGCATTAACTACAATTTCACTGTAAAGCAAAAGCAGCAAAACAGTGGAATAATAGGATACATGTAAACAACATTTCAAACTTGGAGAAAGTCAACAGGATATTAATACCCCAAACTATTCTGCTGTGATTTTTAGAGGAAGATTTGTGTTCATTACCATTAATTCTGAGTAAGCCCCACAATGTCTGATTGCCTCCAGAGACAGACAATTAGGAGCAGTTATTTCCCATCAGCCAAGGATCTATCTGCCTGATTAGGCAGTAACCCATTGAGCAGAAACAAAGAGAGTGGTATATAAGCATCAGTTTCAAGAACACTGACCTAAATCTCACTCTGGCACTAGATTCTAGATAGAGAACAAGGGGGGTTGCCAAAATTCAGACCATACAAAGTACACTGCTTCTGTGCCTCCTTTTGTTATGCAAAAATGAAACAACTTCTCAGGCAAAGATGACTCAACTACCATTTCAACACCTTTTAGGAGGTATTAGGAGTATAAATATCTCATTTGCACCTACATTTCTAAAATTATTTGATGTTTCTACTTCATGAAAATAAAGTGTTGACAACATATTAAAATAGGGCCAGCAGCTTATGTGACTAAATTGCTTTCATCTCAGGACTTTCTTTCCTGAGCTGCCTCTGTACAGCAGGTATCAGGCAAGAGGACTAAATTGTACACCAGTTACTGCTGTGAACAAATAGCCTCTGGAGAGAAAATCTGACATCTCCCTTGGTGTGTGAATCCCATTTGCTCTAAAGTCTGTCTGTCTCTCACAGATTATTCCTTGGAGTAAACACACAACCCCCCCTGATGGATTTTCCCCCTGCCCCAACTGCTCCTACAGTGAGTATGCTCTTACATTATGCAAAAATCCCAGATGATCAAAAATCTGCCAGCAGTTCTGTGGTTTTCTTGCCATACAGCACTTCTAAGAGCTTGTTGGCTAACTTTAGGGGATTTTAGTACTTCCTCATGGACCTTGAAAGGCAACACATGAAACTCTTACCAGACATGGCAGTGAGGTCAGCACTGCTGCTGAACAGCTCTGTAATTCCAAGACCTCTCCAGACATCTTTCAGATCGATTTCCTGCTCCACTGTAAACCTGAAGAATACAGCAGAAGATTAGAAAAAGCCCAGAATGTAAGCAGTGTTTACTGTTATTAAGTTAACATTTCTAGGTAATGCCAATTGAAACACTGAGGTAAATAACCTAAAGTAATGTAAAATAAGGTAAAACCAGCATTAGCACAACAGGAAAAATCCTCATGAACAAATTACTTTCACAAGTAGATTTTCTTTTTCTAATGCAGAAGCAATCAAAAAGATGCTAATGGAATGTACAGTCCCTGACCATAAAACCACAGTGCACAATGAGGCAGTAGCTAATGTAAATGCTTATTTTTTAAACACAAAAGATTATAGAAACCAAACTTATTTGTATACATTCTAGAATAGAATATCAGATAAGGCCAAGGACAGCACAAACTGCACAGAGAGCTGTTGACAAAGTTGCAGGGAAGTAAGAAAAATAATCCATTTTTATTTAGACACTTTAAGAAAAGACCAGAAATCATGAACATGGATACAAAGCATTTCTGACTCAGCTTCTAATTACTGCAGTGACAAGTTTTTAATTGGGTTTTAATTGTGAGTAAAGAACAGGGGAAACAAATAGTTGTTAGCACAAATGCACATGTGAGTAGAACCTGGAAGGCTTTCAGGTTTAGCTTGCAAAGACACGTTCTAGGCTATGCTGGAAGGACAAATTGAGATTAATCCTGAGGGCAAGAATTTGGGCAAAAGTTTGTTAAATTTACAAAGAGTTCTTTTCATCCATTAGAAAAGTTATGCCTTCTGTCAGTAACACAAAAAAAAAATCCCAGCAACCATAAAGTCCTTTATGCATGGCCAGAAACAGACTGGAGAGCTAGATTAACTAAAAAATGTGTCAGAATCATACAATGTCAGGTTGGAAGGGACCTCGAGGATCCTCTGGTCCAACCTTTTCTAATATGATTGTTCATATGAGATGTCTCAGCACCCTCTTGAGCTGAGACTTCAAACTTTCCAAAGTGGGGGAATCCACCACTTCCCCAGAATAACAACAACTAAAACCATAAAATGCCAGAAGTCTAGAGAAAACAAGAGACTATTATACACCTTATGGGTGAGTTTTGGGTTCTCTAAGATGACAAAGCAAAATATTAGTGATTTCCATTATGCTATGACTGGTTATAACTGCTCAGTTGTTGTTAGTTTCTCCAGCAAGCCATTCAGTCAGAAAGAATTCTGGAGTTACAGTAGAGTCCCTAAGTGTAGGATCTTCCCTGTGCTAGAACCAGAAATAAAATGTGCTTCTGGGTGACTGCTTATAATAATTCTTTTCCAGGACTAAAATTTTTAGACTAAATGGAGGAACACGTTCTTTTCAGAAGAAAGTAAAGGCCAGAACTCTGAGAACAGCTGATGAAGAGCTGAGAAGTACAATACCTCAGCCCATACAAGCCTTGGCAGCTTGAAAAAGAATCTGGTACCAAAAGACAACTACTTAAGAGTCAAGTGGATCTTTCTCATTTACAACATTGACACAGAATGAGAAAAAATTCAATACACAATTTACATTCATAATGAACATAGAAATGCCATTAGAAGCCAAAAATCAATGATGGAGTAGGTATTAGTCATTACCCAGAGAAGAATTTTCTGCAAGTTAAAATAAGCCCTGGACATATTTCAGGATCAATACATCACTGGAGGCACCACAAGTCCTGATGAATTCCAGGATACGCCTGGAATTAAAAAACCAAACTGATTCTTGTGATTTTACTGCATTGGCACTTCTCAAAAGAACCAGAAAAGACCAAAGATAAAAGATTTATGTACTGGAGGAAGCTTAGTGTTCTGGCATAGTCTGCATCAGTCAATGGAGCAGCACTTGAAAATAGGACATGTGTCCTGTTAAGTTTTCCTCTTCAAGCAAAACCATCTCTTTCCTCTTAGTAAGCTGTGGACACCCATATTGCTCAAAAACTACAGACAAGGAACTCAAAGGCTTTCTGCATAATTTTAGCTTTAAGCTGAAACACAAACCTGAAAATTGTTAATCCATTCCATTTTCCCACTGGCTTAGAGGCTCCAAAATTTGTTTTACTCTTACTACACTGTACATTCAGTAGAGAGGTTCTCTTTGTGCACATGGGATAAATGCAGAATTATTTCCTTCTGTATCAAAGCTGTAACATTTTGACATACACATCCAACTGTGCCTACCCTACCAGGCAAATTCATGTCAAAATGCATTTCATACAATTTTCAGTGGTACATTTCTCTTTTTTTAATATTACTTCACCACGAGCAGTATTAATAGTATGGCTATTATAATTAGTGTCAAGTTTGAGATAATTTAGCTATTAAGTAGCAATGTCAATCTAGTGAAGTCTCAGCATAGGACACCAGCAAGAAAAATCTGCATGAAACCAAAATTTGAGGTCACAAATAAAAAAAAACAACTGCAAACCACCATTTTTTCCAACTGAAGAGGTGATGGCTCTGATTATCAGCTGTGAGCCAAAGTCAAGAAGTGAAGATGTGAGTTAGCTCTATATTTGTTATAGTATTTATGTGTAGTCTCTCTACTTCTCACATATAAAATGAAGCCCAAATAGTTGAGCAAAAGCACTTCCCTTGACTTCCACTGAAATGAAGAACAAAATGAGATGCTTAGGAAGTACAATTAGACTGAGAAACCAGCAGTTCTCTGGAGAGTGTAGCAGAAACTCCTGGTATTTGAATGAAATTTAAAACTTACACAAGCATTATATTAAAATGATGCATTCAGTGTCCTTAGTTTTGTTTCTGAAGCTTTAGGTACTGGACAGACCACTAAAGAGCATATCAAGCCATTTATTTTACAGGGTTTAAAGACAAAGTAAAGAAAAAAAAAAAGATGGCTTCAACTTGGATGATGTTGTGCAACCCTTCTGAAATGCTGAATTTTTCATGAGGTCCTTAGACACCCAGGATCCACAGACTCAAGGTTTAGGGTACAGATTCTAGTTAGACAACAGAAGGGAGCTACATCTGAGACTGATTCATCCCACAGGCTGTAATTTAAACAATTACTCTGAGTTCTAAATGAACAAGAGCAAGAAATTGCAGGTTTTCAGATTGGTTCTAACACATTACATTCTGCAGAACAAAAACCAAGGACAGGAATGGTTCCATTGCTTCAAATCAACAGTCTTCTTGCTTGGAGGGCAGGTCCTCAGGATCTGAATTGGTATTTTTGCCTCGTAGGCAGCCTCCAATACAAAGCTGCCAGCTGGTATCAATTCCAACATTTTGCCTGGAATTTCAGCTAGGTTGTCCTGAGGTGCTAGAACTAGACTGCATGATTGAATAGCCTGAAAACAGATGAGGGGGAAAAAAATAAAAAGCAACCACTAACAACAAAACTGAACTAAAACCCCCATCCAGCTGCTCTGATTAGGTGAAGCAAGGCTGGTTATGGCTGTTTCTCTGGCAACATCTTTCTAGTCAAGGCTAAATCTGGGCTGCAGAAGTTGGCTATGACAGTTTTATGCATCTGTAACTGTGTCTCAAGAACAATCAGCACTGGCCTATTCCTCATGAAAAGTGGACTCAAGAGAGCATATTTTAAAAAAGAGAGAAAATGGGTTTTTTTGATTGGGTTTGGGTTTTTTTTGTTTTTTTTTTGTGTGTGTGTGTTCTGTTTTTGTTTCGTTTTTATAAGAAAACAATCTTTGACACCACCTAAGGCATTTTTAAGTTATTTTAAATGTACAAAAAAAGCAAGAAGGCCATTGCAGAGAGCCAGACATACTGGAATAATCCTAAGAGATCTGCAGAGTGTTGCACTATTAGGTACTGGTTCCTTCCAGGCTCTTCAAATAATTTATGTTAGAGACAGCTTTGTAAATTAGATTCATGGTCTGTTTCACTCCTGTGCAAAAAGTGGATTAAATGTTGATCACTTTAGTCTGGGCTAGGCTGCAAACAACAAGTTGAAAATGAAAATGAGAGAGTATAATTTAACAGTTCTGTACAAATCTCTCCTTTGCTATAAAGAGGAATAATACACAATTTCATTTGCACACAGATAAGGCAGACAGAAATTGGAAACTTGTGATTAACTCTGCTTTTGGTAGTCATTCACGTTCTATTACAAATGTGCAGGTTTCAAAAATGTTCACTTTATAATTGGATAGCATCTTTCAGGATATAAAATTTTAATTTTATTCCACTGCTTTCAATTTCTCAGTGGACAGGGCCTGCAAGCCACATTCCCCAACATGCCTTTCCGAGTCAGAGCATGAAATATTTATGAAGTGTTTATTTAGAGCATTGATAAAATCCTGCAGATTACCTCTGAATCCCTAATGGAAACCCAGCACCTGGGGAGTATGCAATTAATATGTGGAATTTTTGTAAGGAAACTGCAGTGTTACTCTATGTAATTTCAAGATCATGATCATTATCTTTTATAATCTGAAAATACTGACTGTAATCAGCACCTGCTTGTACCTGTTTGGCCTTTGCATAGCCTTAATTCACAAATGTTTACCAGGTTCTTTGAGGTTCTTAGATAAGAGCAACAGGCATGAGGACCAGCCCAAGGATGGAATAAATCAAACCATTTTATAACCACACAAAACCTAAGCCTCCAATTCATGTCTATGACTACAGAGAATATTTAATATGTTTTCCATGACACTCATGTATTTAACTTTAGATACCTAAGCTGCTTAAATTTGGAAGATAGTTTTCTGATTCCCTATGTACTCAAGGAGAAGAGACCTCTGTTGTGGATATGGCACTCTAGAAATTCTTTGAGAGAAAATATGCAGCTTTATCACCTGATGCACAGGCTGTGAAATGCTCTAGTTATAAAAGAAAAGCTCAAGGGATAGAAGAACCCTCATATTTTACTTCTCAACATCCAGGTAAGGTTTGCCCAAGCCTACAGGAGAAAGAGCCTAGGAGAAACATCTCTCCCTTGCATCTTAGTGCACTATTAAATACTAAAACTTCTGGGACCTGGGGCTCCAGGAGAAAAACAAACAAACAAACAACAAACAAACAAACAAAAAATCACAGGGATAGTGTACAGTAGGTTGAGTTTGTGTAAAACCTGCAATGCAGCTCTCTGCTGCTCTGCCTGATTCTTCAAAGGAAATGATACTTGGGACAGAGAAAAAACAGCCCCAAAATGCTGCTGTTCCCTCACCACTCTGACTCTCAGCTTTTTAGAGAGAAGTGCAACTCCATCTCAAGTTAGAATCAGGGCATGCTGACAGCACCATTTCATCTCATTCATCCTGACTAGCCTTGTTTTAGGGTGCTCAGCTCAGTTAGCTTGTTGAAAGCAGCCTGCTTGGAAAGGAAGCAGAGATTTCTGCAGAGATTCTTGCTCTGCTCTTACCATTTGAAATAAACTCAAATCTCCAAGTCATATAAAAACAAGGAACTATTTAAAATGATTAAAAGGATTCACTGTAGTATACATTTTCTGCTGCCTTATACCTCCTAGAAGTGCCACAAAAGTGAAGTAGAAGTGATCCACATCAACCTTGTGGCAGGTTGTTCTATAAACACCTTAATGAAATCATTATGGGTCACCTGAAGGACATAATGATCCAACTATACATTATTAATGACATTTAGCAGTAAACAACTCTGTTATTAAAGTCAAGTGTAGGGTAAGCATGAAATATATTTTAAAGTAGATGAAAAAGAATTCTAGGAAAGATAACTAAGTGGTACATGTGAGCAGAGATGACTCTGAGCACACACAACTTATGTCTACAAATGACATGAGAATCCTTTCATCCCTTCTGGTACTAACATCTTGTTATTCTATTGCTCCTCTAAAAGGAACAGCAATTATTACAGCTAAGACAAAAGACAAATTGACTGGAATTACCTTTCAACTCTCAAATATTTGTACCTACCTAGACACACACCATCACATCCTTTAAAATCAGCAGCACAAAGAGATCTAATTAGGACCTAAATGAGACATTTTATCTTCTGTTATTTCAGACTTGCAGTATTTCTATGGCTCCTGCCTAAATGCAACTTAGCCATAATGAATTCTGCAATACTCTGAACATCATTCAGAGTGGATATATTCCTGATGGTGAAATTCTGCAAATACAGTGCTCATTTGTTCCCTTAAATAACCCTCATCCTCCACTGCACACCCCCTGGGCTTTTCCTGTCAAAGCAACCTCCATGTGGGTGCTCTGTAACTGCAGACTTGATCAGGATGATCAGTGTACTCCAATCAATTTGAACACCATCTTTCTCCTCCTACTGACATGGGAGCAAATTCTCACCTTGGTAAGTACACTTCCACTTTTTGCTTCTTTACAGAATTAGCCCACTCATTAATCAAGGAGGCTTTGAGCAGTGGTTCCAATGTGACCAAAGGAACTTCCTGTCTGGACAGGACAATCATCATACTCATCTCATCCCCCTCATATGGGATTTCCAGAACTTGATAGATGCCACCTGCTTCATTGGAGCCATCACTGAACTCTCCTAAAAAAGAAAACAACCAAAAAGATAAAGGTTTTGGTTTTTTTTTTTTCTTCACCAGAGATTAGGAAAAATAGAAGGCTGATACCAGGCAGCTTTTATTAGATACTGGAACAAAAAAACAAGCCTTTCTTCTGTAGAAAATTGATAGTGGTTTCTTCATCACAGGATTTGCATTTTACATCTGCTTTTTTACAAGATGACAAGCTTAGACAGTCACACAGTTTGTAAATAATCACAGTTCTGAACCTACTACCTAACTTCCATTCTTCCACTGGTTAAACAGAGAGAGGTCTAAAAGTTGTTAAGTCTGCCAAAACCATCATGGAAATCAGCAGAGGGTTTTTGTTTTGTTTTTTTAATTCAGAAGAGACAAATTGTTAGTGATAATATTGAGTGAAATACTGCCAGTGCTCAAATGTAGAATCTACTTGCAGTTCAAGCTCAAGGTAAAAACATCATTAGTTGTGCTGTTCAAAACACTCCTGCTTTACCTAAGGATATTAAAACAGTAATGACCAAACATTATTAATTTTAATATTTAGCACAGGAAAAAAAATGCAGGAAGAAGCAGGACTAGCTCAAGAACAGAGAGGTGGCTTGAGATAAAGGATGAACAAATCCACCATGTGACACCAAACACATAACTAAAGAAAAAGTAATCAAGAAGAAGGTCATTATAAATGTTGCTATCTAGTTAAAATACACAAGCACACACACTCACAAAATCACAAACTCAGAGTCCCTTCATTGGACAAACACCACATTTAAAATTCTGGGTAAAAGAACAGACAACAACAGAAATTAGTACTGCTGCTATGAACTTATTAGCTGTAAATTGCTAAAGCTCTAACTTACCATAGTAAAACTCTCCCTGCTGGTACATCATGGGAATCTGCACTTCACTTTCATCATCTTTAGTGAAAGAAAAAGTTCTTGTATTTTCAGGTCTGAACTGTGACTTCCAACTGCCTTTAAAGTAGATTGCATTGATGAGAGCCAAATGAGTGAGAGCACCAAAATCTCTTGAAGACACAAAATCTTTGATCATATCTAAGAAAAAAAAAACCAAAAAACCAACTGTCAGTCTGCACATCAACTCGAGCATTAAATCAAATCTTAAAACAGCTTGAAAAATGCAGGAAAATAAAAAGCTGTGCTAACATGTAATTTCCAATTCAGATGTTCCATTAGATCTCCAATTAGACTGCCAGTGTTTTGTAAACCTAAATCACAGTGGAGGTGCAGAAACCCTTCCATCCAGCACATCTTAGGCAACAGTTTCTTTGTGACTGGTTCCATACCCCACAGTGAAACCAAGTGGGAAAGGGGTCACATAAACCATGTTTACACTGCTGCTAAAATACAGTTTCAGCACCATCCTGCTAGTCAGAACTTGTATAAAGTTTGGCTCTAGTCCAAAGAAGCACTTAAATTAGTGTTTAATTTAAAGTGTACAAGTATACCCCTTAGACCTACACTTGAGCCAGTTCTGAAGGAAGGCTGCAATTTCTAATCAATACCCAGACTTCAATATAAGGACCCATGTAAAACCCCATGGATTCCTAGCATTTGTTCCACTGACACCAGCCCTTGAAAAGCAAGAGAGAAAACCCATCTAGCAGCTGCTCTGTTCACAGGAGGTATGTCAGCTGAGCACGGGCAGCTGCTTTGCTCCTACTCCTCAATAAGTCACTTCCATCAGAAAACAGTCTGTTACCTGCTTTAGCTCATTTTAAATGGCTTACTTTTCAGCAAAATAATTGAGTTTGTTAAATTTGGTGCACTGACCACATTTGTCACTGTTCTTGAGGAGTTACAGCATACTTCAGAATAGCTTTCTTGCTCACTTCTGCTGTCAAATGGCATTGCAATGCAAGGTGTTAAAACCACATTTTACAGTTTGATTATTACTTCATAATTTATGGTTTGAAATACAGACTACTTCTTTCTGGAGTATGACAATGAACTAACTGGTGAGAAATCTGTCATAGGGCATTATTTTTCAAGGTTGTTCTTTACACTTCATTACATCTAGAATATTCTTAAAAAGGAGATGTAACCCAAACTGCCAGACTTACTCTCTGTGGTTAGGGAAAAAAAAACCCAACAGAATAAGCTTGTAATTTTTCCATTTCTATTTGTAACAATATATTCCCCTATATTTTTCAGCCATGTCTTGTTAGCACACTAAGGTACATTAAGAAGTTTTCTTTTTTTTTCTGTATTTTGAAGTGGGGTTTTTTTTGTGTTTTGAGCCTCCCATCATGCTAAATGTGCTGGAATTGGAAAGCTGCCTGCTTTGTACCCCCCTCCTAACAAGAAGATGAGCCTCTTCTGTCAGACCTGGCAGGCAGGGGAGAATAAGATGCAGTGGTCAGAGTCTAAGCTGAAGGATTGGTACTGCCACAGCCTGATCCTGAGCCCCACAGCTGCTTTTGTTAGCTCTGCACAGCTCCTTCCAGGGCAATGGTGGAAGGTATTAAGCAGGAGAACTTGTTCTTTTTAAATGAGCATTTTACTTTTCAATCAGGCATCATGTTTCTCTGAAAAAAGCTCTGTAATCTGCTGCATCACTTACATTCCCTCTATTACTGTAGCTTGAGATAAAGGGCAGAATTAATTTGAATATAATAGCTGCTATTTTCCCTTGGAAAAAAAAAACCCAGATCATTTACAAAATGGAATGAAAATATGAAATGTTTTTTCACTTTGGTGCCACAGACTTCCATAAAACATTATGCATTCTTAAATATTCAGCCTACATGCTGATGGGTAAATACCTTACAGTGGGTTCTGACACCTTTAAATTTAGAATGGCATGATTGATGTTTGAGCCAGATCCCCATTAAATTAATCTTAAAATATCAACCTCCAGAGTGTGCCAGATGACCCAGAAGGAGATTATGCTTTGATCCATACCGTGGGGTGCTAACTTCCCTCCCATGCCTTGAGATTGGCTTCACAAATTGTCACACCTTTGGGACTCCACAAGTGAAGCAAGCACTACATCAGGCAGAGCTGAATATGCACATTTACAGTGATTCTGTGTTTATTCCACTGCTGCAAAGTTTTGCTGTGAAACTGTGTTGACAGTCTCCCTAAAATCAACTGCTCTCTCAACATTACATCTAGATTCCTCACATAGGAAAAGATTAAATTATAGGGCCTGATTCTGTGGTTTAAAGTAATCCTTTGTACTCACAAGTATTGTGTTTCTCAGTATCTTGTAACTACTTTGAGTTTCTCGGAAGACTGGTGATACTCCACACATTCAATAGCTAGAAACTGTACTTAATTTACTACTTCTTTTAATTTAGTAAAAAAATCAGTATTAATATACTATTAAAATGCATACCATTAAAACATTCTCCTTCCATCAATGATACTGCTGTATGATAGCAATGGCTGATATTATTTACTATACAACAACTCTGCACAGGAAAAAAGCATAATTTCACAAAAGGCTGATACTGGAATTCTTTTTATGGAAGGAGATGCTTTAGTCTCAAGCAGAACAGATAAAAGGCAGTAATTACACAACACTGTGTAACTCTGTAGACACACTGCAGGAAGTACAGAACAGCAGCACATGGACTTACTATTTGTATGGTTCTCCACCCACTTATTGATGTGGGAAGCTACAGCTGCACTTTGGCTGAAATCTATATTTTCTACTTCAGCTTTGAAGTATTTTTTCACCAACTGCAGAAACTTGTCACTGATATGAAATCCATTCTGCACATAGAGAGTATTAGCAAGATTCAGAACATAATGGCTTTCCTCAGTAGTTGCCATATCAGAAAGATCCTTCAAGAAGGCAAATTCTTCACCTGAGGAAAGAAAAACAGACTCAGTGTTTCAGAAAAGAAAGTTATTCCATATTTTTCTGATGGAAAAAAAAATTGTCACATAGATATTTTGAGAAAAAAAATTTTAATAAACTTGTTTCTAAACCCACACACACCTTCAGACCTAAAAGAACAATCTAAAAGGCAGAACACATTATTTAGAGCTTATTCTTTCTGCTACCTACAACTAGCATAATTAGACATTTGAATCCCAAAGACAAAGCTATCAATGGCAATCTTTTCAACACCAACAGAGTAATTAAAAAAAAAAACTTTTTAAAAGTCATTTTTATGTCTTGCCACCACAAATACTTAACAGATTTTTCATTGCATCCTAAAAGCCAATTGTTTAAGAAAAAGTGAACTTCAAGGTGTGAAGCTAAGGACTTCCCCATTGACTTCTCTGAAAAAAACATGTCTGGAATTTCACAGGAACCTGTGTGAGGTAGCACAGATCTATTTGCTTAGGAAATGAGGAATCCTGAGTAGGATTAAAGTCATTTAAGATATGAACCTTATACTATTGTCTATCTGAAGTAAAAATTTCTAATTTAATTAAAAAAAGATCAATTAAAAATTGAATGCAATATATTCCAAACAGAAATCACTGGAATACTTTCACTGAATACCAGTCATATGCAAGTACATTGAGTAGCTCACCTGAAATCAACAGCATAATTTTTTCAATTATAGCTAAGGGATAATTTTTCAATATTTTAGAGATAAGCTGTGAAACCAAGTATGTGCTGTAGTCTCCACAGAGAGGCAGGCATCATCTGTGCAGTGGTACTGCTGAGCACATCTTGAACACTGTATTTAGAAATTCCTCAACAAGATCCTTTCACCAAAGTCCAGCACATGGCATGAATAAGAAATGTCATTCAGGCCTCAAACCAATTACTTCAACATCAAAATTCATAGAAAGTGCCTCTTCAGAGTAATTTCTTGCCATTCACTCATCCCCTCCAATTGTATTCATCTAACAGTTACTTGCACTGAGAGTGTGCTTGGAGTGCACAGATCCAGACACAGGACTTTTATTTCCTGATTTTATTTTCTCTGCAGGCACCATTATGCAATGCAGACAGAACATTGAATAAAGAACCCACAGGTTCTGCCTCTAAGAACCAAAGAAGTTGGGTCGAATTCAGAGACATTTCCAGGTAAATTACCAGGATTTTCAGACTTCCATATAAGAATATTGCCAAACCCAACGCTTTCCTTTTTAGATTTCATGACAACCCCTAAAAGAGGATATTCCTAATAAATCTTCTAACTTCCCAGGCAAAAGCAAGCTTATTTTCCTGATGGAAACCAAGTTCAACAGTTAACTGGAATTGCTTAAGATTCAGGTACCCAAGCAGGAGTGTGTGTCAGCATCTCTCAGCTTCTGCAGAGCTCACTGAAGCATGCTTCAGCATGCCTGGGCCATCAAACAGGATGCCAAGAAGCCTCCTGATTAATAACCCATGGACACAACTGGGCTGCTTCCACTGCTCTTCAGGCATTGCCATCTGTTTCTTGAAGACAAAAAGCCCCAGAGTAAAACATGATTAAAAGGCCTTACCATTTTTTAAGCTGTCAAAGCCCAAGGAATGTCGAATTTCTTTCAAAGTGGTCCCATGGGCTCCAAGCTCTACCATTCCCATGGCTATTGCAATACTCAGAGGAGAGAACAGAATATTCTCATCTTCTCTTGCAGCTCGCAGCTGATTGTAAACATTCACAGAAAGCTCTGCAATGGTTTCATCAGGAAAATTTGTCTTGAAGGCTTTGCTTGGCAAAACAAGCAAAGACAACAGTCCAAGGAAATACATGTCTTGAGATTCTAAGATCTGCAAGAAAACATTGGAGAAAATAAGGTAACCTTGTTTAAGCAGTAAACGTTTCAACTTGAGAGAAGAAAAAGAATGATAACCCTTTAGTCTTCTATCTGTGTGGAAAAAAAATTAGTTACAGAGTTTAATACACCATTCAGGTATTTGGAGAACAACAACAATAAAAAACCAACAAAAAACCCCAAGACAACAACAACAAAAAACCAAAAACACCCCCCTACTTCATTATGTGATTCTATGCATTTAACATCTTTCAGCAACAAATTAAAAAAAATGTGGCTTGTACAGAAGAAGACCCATAGACATAGTAACATCTTTCCTAACATCATTTTATTTTTGCTGTTGCTAATTAATGCTGATGTGGAATTAGTCTGTATTCCTCTACTTTTTCATCAAGAACACCCACAAATCCACATTTCTTTTGTCTGACCTTCCTGCAAGATGCAACTCATACACTGAAGTTCCTCTAAGCTCCAAACTGGTAGAAGTATTTCAAGCACTTTAGGAGAGCTTACTGACACTGGTGACAAACAAAATGCACCATGGTGTTGCTCAGTTGCAAAGCACATGGCAAGCAGCCAAAGACTCTTTGGAGAAAAAGAGTGTATTAGGTACCAAACGAAATCCCTTTTGCTAGTAAATCATGGTGAAAAGTTGGGTAGTTATGCCAGCTCATCACCTGCTCAGTGATCTTTAGAGGATGAAGTTACTGTATACAGCTGTGAGAATGATCCAACAGGGGAAACAAGGAAGCCAATGAAACAGAAAAAAAGGGCTAACACTAATGCTTTTCACTAATCCATCCTCCCAGCTTAGCTCAAATGCTTCAGTAAGCAACAGTTCTCACTCTATCCCAGTTTGGCTCATCAGACAACTGCTGAAATTATTAAAATTACACCTCCTGGAGTGGTGCACTTATGCTTCCATCCTTCCATTTTTTCCTTTAAATTTCATGCTATGTTGGCATCTTACCCACTACTGCCAGATAGCTTGGGTTAAAAATACCAAGCTAACAGAGCCTGGATTTCAGTTCCTTCTCTGTGCCACTTACGGTTTCTCCAACACCTATCACAAAAATTCCTGAAGCAGCAGGTTAGACAGAAGAAGACTAAAAGCTTGGGTCCAGAAGTGTTTACATGTTCTGCCAGTCTGCAGGGCACTTCAGCAGGGGACAGATTTGTGTAAATGTGCTATTCTGTTGCTCAACTGAAGTCAAATTGCATGCAGCCAGCCCAAGTGCTCTCCTGGGCCTGCAGTTACCATGGGGTTCTTTATACCTAACACAGAGACCCTTAGTAAGATTTACACATCATTTACATTATGCAGTTCATCGTTAAAGGGCTATGTAGCATTATCCAATTAACTTGCACAACACTGAATGATACATAATTTAAGCATTATTACTCCCATTTAGTAGCTGAGACAATAGAAGCATCAAGAGGGTATATATATGTGCCTATCCATATGTGCCTGGGCAGCAACTGGTGCAATAACTGGGTAAGATTCCTCCTGTTCCCAAGCCACAGATCAGCCTTTTGTTTACTTTTTTTCACCGAGAAAATTAAACAGATGAATTGGTAGAGCAATCATACAGGCTTCAGGGAAAAAGTACAAGCTCTCACTGTGACACAGCCAGAGTCTTTTTTGATTCCCCTCTACCACATCTCCTTTCTCACGATTGCTTCCATATATGTATGAAATAAGCCCCTTTCTCACCTTCTAATAAGCCCTCCTCTGTGCAGGCATCACTTCAGCTCTCTGGACTACTTGGATCAATCTTTCTCTGATTCTTAACATGATATTAAAAAAAAAAAAATCTCAACTGAAGACTTTCTCCTTTAAGAGTGGAATAAGCCTAAAGCACCAGCCTCATACGGTGCTTACTTTATTACTACATATTTCAGTGCACTTCAAGAACTACCCAGCACTTCACTGCCACCCAATGGAAAATACTCCAGTCTGAGCCATGACCATCACCATTTATTTCAGACACAATCTTTTTATTGTCCAAAACATTATCAAGATACCACAAACTTCCTCAATCACTACCCTTCTCAATAGCAGCATTTTTTTCTTTAGCCTGTCCATTTATTCATTATTGACTTGAGGACAGTAAGATTTGTTAGAGTAAATAACTGGATTTGTTCATTTTCTTTGTGCTTCTGGGCATTTTAGATTTGTTTATTTAAAAACATCCTAATTCAATCAAGCAAGTTTCACTGCTGTGTGAGGATGCTTTATACAGACAGCCAAGCTTCACTCTCCCCTGTACCAACAATTGTTTGAGCTCTCTTTGAGAGCTGACAAGATTACAAGAGACATAAAAAACCCTTCAGTTTTAGAAAAGGAAATCCCCCCAATCCTTTTTCGTTATACAGGCACATCCAGCACTGATCTTTGTCATATGTGCTATTGCCAGACAGGACTAAATAATTGCAGGGGTGGTGGGGAGAGGGGAAATTTATACATCTTAATGAAGTGCTTAACATTGGGTGAGACTATTTGGATGCTAATAAAATATTTGTTATCAGACAATGCTAGGACAAAAGAAAAAAAAAAAAAAGCCACAAATCAAAGTCATCTCTCTTCTTGAACACTTTTGAAAAGCTCATGTGAAATGATCAAGTTAACATTTTTGACTGGACAGAAAATAACAAAAAATACATAGATGGGGACAAATCAGCTTTATACTGAAAAGTACTTACAAAGTATCAAACTAATTTTTAAATACATGCTTAAATCCAACTGATGGCAATGCAAGAGGTTAAGCTGTGGAGAACTGAACTTCCCAGTAGGAATGAACTAAAGCCAAACAATTCTGATTTCCTTCCACTTCCCTTTTTCCCTTTCCACATTATTTTCAGCATAGAGAGGTATTCCAATAGAGTTTAGAGTGAAGTTCCCCATATACACATCCAGGGAGAAGAAAGAGGGAGGTGGGAATGAGCACCTAGGTATAGGCAGAGGATGCAGCCTTAAAACACTTGTGAAAATGTAACTTTCTCACTATGTTTTATTAAGAGTGAAGCAGAAGGGAAGATGTTTGAAAGCAAACTGAAAATCAGTGGGAAATGGTCAGAACACTGTAAAACAGAAGAGTCCTCTGATGGAGCCTGGGCAGTTAATGTGACAAAGTATAATGTTATCAGTCTAATCTGAGATGTCTGGGCTAAATTCTTCAGTTCAGTTCTCCTTGCACTGCTGGTACAAGCATACACTGTTCTGCTGTCACCTGGGAATCCAGCTCTTAATTATCATTCTAGTCATAACAGCTCCTGCTTCTCTGATTCTGCCTGACTTTAGGCTTTATTACTTTTGGTACTTCATGCAGCAGGTCTTGATCTAACGAGCAGCTGAACACATTCTGGTACAGCACGTTCACAGCATCTCTCTTCAGTAAGAGTCAAGGGCATTCTGTTTTGTTTCCACAGTAGTACAGAGAGGATTTTTTTAATTGACTGTATCCTCTTCACCACCATGCTTTAAGTGAAGGAAATGAAGCTGAATATTATGTAAGTTAAACAATTCCCATGAGAATCAAACTTTTTAATCAGACTTTTTAGACTCTTCCTCAGAGTCAGCAGCAGCACAGGCTGTCATTTCTGCTCTGCATCAATGAAATCCAGTTAAATAACACTGCATTACTCAAAAGGAGTCAAAATCCACATGAATAATGTTTAAAAAAAAATAAAGACACACCGGTTTCAAATTTTACTATATGCATTTTGCATTTATTTGCAACCTATATAAATGAAAAAGAAAACCAAACAAAAACCAAGCTACAATTGCTTTCACACCTCAATTACATAAACGTTAGCACCAAAGAGAAGAATTTCTCATTTGAGGGTCACACTCAGAATCTAAGTTCTGTCTTATTTTGTCTCAACTGATGCATGAACAGCACTGTCCTACTAGGCAGAGAACCAGTGCAAATAGACAAATAGTCTCCTTGTAAAAGCTTCTTCTTGAAAAACAATTGTGTATCACAAATCATCACTTGCTACAGGTCTGTCAGAGTATTAGTTTTGCTCTTGCTTGCAACTGTTCCCTGGAAAAAATCCCAGCAAAAAAATCCACTGACCTTGGAAAAAACCCGACACAACAAAACAGCAAAACACCCACCACTGACCAATGCAGTATTGCTTTAAAATCCTGAGGAACACCTGTACCTCTGGTGTTGCACCTGTGCACGTGTTTTCCAGCAACTTTTACCACAACTTCAATGTAAATCAGCTTCCCTAAAAAACATATGTAGATTTCTAGAGCAATTCCACTTAGTCTGACATGCCCTGTGATTCTTCTGGTGTTTCAGATGAATACCTGTTTGGTCTGGTGGCTTCTTTTACAGTTGGATAATGGTCATTACAGAGTTTTAAGAGTTTCTTGAAAAGAATTGAAATGAAAGGCACCCCTCTTTCTGATTGTTTCTTAATTTTTGTTACTTCCCCCAGACATTACTGAAGAGATACCTGATATATGTTGTTCAGTAGATACTTGTATTGAGATCATATAGTTCAATTCTCAGGAAACTTGTTATTTCAAAATTCAGACACCTTCTGTAAAGGTTTAATCAGTCTTGAAATTCAGCCTAAAACATTTCCACAACAGGTCACAACCAGCTCAGTCAAAGGGCAGCATTCCTGTGGCCAGCACAGATGCACTCCTGTGTATGGGCAGAAGGAACATCAGTTTTAATAATGCTTGAAGAAAAATATCCACAGGCTAGAATACAGGACTGATTAACTGTAGCTCTTGCACTCCCCTCAAACATAAGGCTGGAATGACTAAGAGGAAGTAGAACAACATCGCCCCCTCACACCCACAAACTCTGAACTATTCAGTTCATTACAAATGCTCTCAGAAAAATGCAGAAGGGCCAAGCATCTTTTGTAAGACAAGGATATTTCGAGGGTTATCAAATCAAACTCATCCTGAGTTCACAGTCATGAAGGACTGTGAATTTTGAAACTGGAATGTGCCAGAAATTCAGTTAAGGGTTGAATTCTTGTTCCTTGTGCGTGCCAGACAGGTTGAAAAATGTGCTTCTAGTTCCCTTGTCTTTTACACCTTTACAGACTGTGGGTTTTATAAGGAAAATAATTTATGGCTTAAAAAAAAAACCTACAAGAGAAAACTGTCATACACTGCCTTAGTTCCTCAGCACACAGGGACTAAACTAAGATTAGTTGCCTTAAGGATTACCCTTGGCTACATGCAAGCTAAACACCAAAGGTGTGGGAAGCACAAATGAGAAAAACTGCTGATTCCTTCTGCTCAGTGTATGAAAGGCATGCTTGGAGAGAAAAGCGAGTGTGGGAACAGGACTGATTACATTCTCTCCTGTAAAGAAGAGCAACTGCAGGACCAGACAGAAGTCTGGCAGAAAATTTTATAAAGTGAGAGTAATTCACTTAGGGAGCAAGCCCTGCTGATCAGGAGAAAAAAAACCAACTGCCTATTTATCTAGGTAGAAGCTGGGTGACTCCTCCATCCCCTCAAACCCAGCCACAGTTGTTTCATATTTGTGATGGACTGATTATGAAAAGACAGATAAATCTGGTGAAATCCAGCCACTCCTGGTTTGCCAGGTAGTAAACATGACAATTGTCACAGGCACCTTTACTCTAGGGGATTTCTTGTTGGCATTCTTACCAAACAATACAGCACCAAAGAGGGAGAGACTGCCTAACCAGGAATAGTCATTTAGAAAATCAGCACAACTCTCTCTCTAAAAGGGAACCAGTGAATACCAGTTGAGCAGGAGATGCATGGAGCAATTAACATGATCATCAGCTGTTCCCCAGGACCAGGTGGTGGTTGTCATGGCTACCCTGAAGGATCTGCAAAGGAGGACACAACCCTAAGGAAGAGCTCTGGGTCTGCTTCAGCCTTGCCTCGGGCATGCTGTGCTGCCACACCAGGGGGTTGGGGCTGCTTCCATAAATCTCAAGATTCTTACAAATCCACTCAATCAGTATGTACTGCAGAATAATAAAAGAGTCGTTTCTTCAGTCTTTTCTGTTTTGTCCAGGAATCCAACCTTTCAGATTTGTGTTTAACAATTTACTTGATTTATTTAAAGATGGAGGAAAAAATTGCATCTCCAGCTAGTGTTACTGGAGATTCTCCAGTATTGTGGAGCATGTATGTGAGAGTTTTGTCACACTGTGCTTTTACTCCTAAAACTCCACAGAAGAGATGTGGCACTTCCTATCATCAGTTCTTACTTTGTTCATCCTTCTTTTCCTGCCAATCACTCAGCCACTCTCTCCCTCCAGCACAGGGGGTGACAGACAGCACTGTGTGAAACAAAGCTATAACCCGAGTTGACTTAGTCAGAAAAAATAATTTCTTTTCCATAGCAAGTGAAAACAGCCAGGTCAAAGGCTAACTGCTGTAATCAAGCTTCTAAATGGAAATATTTACATCCTACCAACTGCTCTAAGTGTCTTCTCACACAGTCCAGTAGGACAGGCTTACACCTGAGCTGAGATAAACAGGAGCCTGCCCAAAGGTGACAGGAGGTAAATGAAAGTGCCAATTCTCAGAGCACCAGATATGCAATTCATGAGGTAGCATTGCTTATAGCCAGAATAATACAGCCAAGGAAATGGGAGAATAACTGGATGTCCATAAAATGTTTTACATTACAGCTGTCATGGGCAGTGCAAGCAGGACATTAAGGTACCTAACAAAGTACCTTGGCTATTACAAGTAGCTTGGTTATTGGAAATGGTGACAATAATGTGAACTCAGACATGCCTTGACACCAGCCAGGCATGTAAATGTAACTTATGATCTATCTCATGTTTAGCCAGCAACTCAACTCCTTCATATTTGGGTAATGTATTTACATTTCTTGTGCTGCAAAAAGCTTATCCCTAAAAAAAGGTGTATCCTTAGCTTATGTGAGCATATGACCTTGTCAGAAAGAGATTCTACAGACACATCTGGAATTATTAGGCTTGTTCCAGTCTGTTTCAGAGAGGGACGTATCCATATTTCAGTCTGCACAAACACTGGTAATGAAGTTACAGGATTTTATAATCGTGTCAATTACAGAGTCACTGCCTTCTAGAGCAGGAAACCTTGAAGTTAATTTCATTAGGAAGCAGCATAATAACAATGTATTACAAATGTAACATATTACAAATGTAATAACAATGTCTAACAAAATAATAACAACACTGGAGTATTTAAACTATTACAGAATGACTAAGACAAAAGAAAAGTCATTCTGTCAGAAGTGTGTGGACCACACTAAAGCCTTGCTCTCCACCACACAGAAAGGCATATCCTCAGGATCCTGTATTTCTATTTTTCAAGTGACCCCATCACATCAGTAGCTTCTGGAAAACCTCAGAGGGAAACGGTACACCAACAACTCTTCTTGACACATTTTACCATGAAATCCCAATTGTTTTAAAACTTTCATGGAGCTTGGCACCGAGTCACTAACCTGCTGAGGCAATTACACAAGCCAAAATTGTCTTAATTGAGCTTCTTCAAGCATAATCCCTCAGCTCCAATTAAAAATAAAAAGAGATTATGAGAAACCATGTCCAAAATACTTAAATCTGAATAGCCTAAAGCTAACATCTAAATCCATGTCTAGACAATTAAGAAAAGGGGGTCTTATTTCAAAAGCTACTACTATAAGGCCTAAAATTGTGAAGATCTATATGCAATTTCTTTATTTGTTTCCCCTGTCTTTTACAGGGTGCTTTTCTTTGTGACAACTACAATGTGCCCCACAAAATAAAAGGTAGAAATAAGAAAATACAAAACAAACAAGTGCTCCAAAGGAGTAAATGTCAAGTATTAGAGAAACTGGGGATTCTAAAGGCTCAGATTTAGGGGAGTGCATGTGGCCCTTCTTGGAAAGTCAATGAAGTCCAGCTGGGGAGAGGTCCAAGCCTCCAAGATTGAAATAGATCTGCTTCCAACAGAACAAAAGGGGGGAAGCCTGGCTGTCCAGATCACATAGAAGCTGCTTAATCAGGCAAACACTGATATTTAATTTTTTTTAAACCCATATATTCCTGTTTCAGTGAGTTGTCAGCCCTGTAGACCACTCTGAATGAGGTTAGCCACATGCACATTGGCCTTGTGGTGAAGATGTTGACCTCAATTCACTATTAATAAGAGTAGAGCTGGCTGAAATAATTAATGTGCTTCATTTCAGCAGCATCAGTTATGTTTGTTTTGACATTAGAGAGTTTTCTGTGTACACTACTTGACTAACAAATTAAAACTTAATATACCATCAAAACACTAAGTGGATCTCAATTCCGCCTTTGTTTTAGTTTTTCCTGTATGTTTAAAATTCAGGACATCACCATCTCCTCAGAAGTGGATTTCCCACAAGGACACAGCAAGATACAATCAGGAAGGTCCAGAGAGGTGCCTCAAAGTTGTCCTACCTCATACCTGTGAGACCAGCAGTGGGAACCTCCTCTTAGGACAGATTTGACTCCAGAAGGAGGGACGATGCCTCACACAGGACGTGAAGATGGTCTTTGGTGCTCTTAAGGCGCAATTGACTTTTGGATTTTTTTCTTTTAAACAAAAAGGCCAACACTGTACTCCACTCACAGTGGGAGTGTCTAGGGAAGATACCCCAAATGAGACAATAGCATTATTTTTTCTCTCTGATTTCCTTAGGGTGGCTTGGGAAAGGAAAGGAGAGCGTGACCTGACTCTGCTATGTCAGATCATAGAATCCTAGAATTGGCTGGGTTGGAAGGGAGCTCAGAGCTCATCAAGTCCAACCCTTGATCCACTCCCCCCGTGGTTCCCAGCCCATGGCACTGAGTGCCACATCCAGGCTCTTTTGAAATAGCTCCAGGGATGGAGAATCCACCCCTTTCCTGGGCAGCCCATTCCAATGTCTGATCACCCTCTCCATAAAGAAATTCTTTCTAATATCCAACCTAAACCTCCCCCGAGCAGCAGAGATGGCACACTGCAACCAGTGATTTCAGATACAAGGACAACTTCTTACCTGCTTTTGCATGGACTGCAAGTTCCCTTAAAGTAAGTCAGATTTCTGTTATTTTACATTGAAATTTAGTTGATCAGCAAGCTCCCAGAAGAAAGCCCCCAACTATAATTTAATTAGAAGGGCAATAGCTAAGTTTCAGCATATGCAACTGCCAGATGTGATCACTGCTGTTTAAGTTAAAGGAGACTTTACTGCAGGTATTGGAGCGTGGTCTTATAAGCAATGAAAGCTGTCACTTATGTCACAGACACTGCAGTAATGCACCATGATATTACAGTTTCAGTAGAACCAAAAAAATATCAATAATACATTTTGTGAAAGCATTTACAGCAAGTGGACTTGGAATAGTGTTTCCAGTGTCTCACACTTTCTCTTGCAACTCTGTATTTATGCATAAAGCCACTTGAGATGTGCTACATTATGCTATATGCCTTGAATGATGTTAGATGAACTCTCACAGACAATTTTAAACCTTCAGAAACTGCAGGACTGAAGGACACAATTAACTAGGAATAAGCAAAAATAGAACAGAAGCCCTTCACTATTCAGTGACTCACAGGGATACTGCATCAAAAATAATCTTAAATTGTGTCTGGGGGAGACTTGCTTGAATGCATTTCAAAAGCCTACCAACCAAAACAGGAATTTTTAAAAATGTTGTTAACAATGTTATTAGGAATGATAATCTTTATATCATCCCAAAGTAACTAGAGATATGGTATGTGTTAGCTGTAAAGCAGTTTCAAAAGCTCAAAGTAGGGTTAATTCTTCAATCCACTGCTAGGCTTCCTTCCAAGGACTTCAGAAGGAAGAAAGATCAAAACATGGCTATAGCTATGACAAGAAGCTAAACAAAGTCAATCAAAATTATGACAATTTCAGAAAAGGAGTCTATCAGCATTTCATAAACCTAATGCAAGTGTGATATCCAAAGCAGCCAGCAATACTGGCTTCAGACTTGCAATCAACATTGGGCTCCATTTACATTTAGGTAATGTCAGTAGTGCTGGGAGAGTTATTATGCACTTATGTTAACACTACTTAAATCAGAATTAGTTTCTTACGGCACCATAGTAAGATATACAGATTGCTTTAGAAAAAAAAAAGCAAAAAAAGCAAAAAAACCAAACCTCACCAATTAACACTAGCATTAAAAGTTAATTAAAGCTAATTTGATTAATTACAAACAGCAATTCGTTATTGCAAGGACTGTTACTTGTGATGCACAGACACTGTTCCTCTATCAGTGCTCAGCTCCTTGCTCCATTTCCCTACAGAAGACGCCAGACCGCAGCAGCCACCAGCGGGCTTCCAGCCAGCTACAACTACTCTTAAAAACAACTGCATATATCACACAGACTGTCATGACAGCCACAGTCCTGACAGCCAGCACCACAGCAGTATTGAACACTGGCCCACACTACCTCCCCAACACAGCAGCGTGCCAGCAGAGCTCCCTGAGCCACCCCAGCAGCTGCTCCGAGCCAGCCCAGGGACTGTGCGACCACCCGGTGAACGGAGCTGTCCTGGCAGAGCAGCTGGAGCTGGATGACACCTGTGAAAAACTGTTTTAAAAACCAGTTGAAAGAGCTGTTTTGGCAAGTGTGCTGAGCCTGACCAACAGTCATGGTTGAAAGAAAAATGGAAATGAAAACAGGCTGGAAAGCTGCTCTGGCACAAAGATTTTGGAGAGAGAAGGATAAGAAGGAAGAGTCGCTTCGAGCGGGTTTGTTTCTGAACCAGCCAAAGGGAGCCAACGAACAAGAACATTTCAGCAAAATCAGTAACACTGAGTGAAAAATTTAGCTCTATTATGTTAGCTTCATGACTTTAAATATTTCTCTAAGATAACAGTATAACATCTGTTACAAAATTTTATCTTTCTAAAAACTACAGAATAATCTGGATGCAAAATTCACCTAATAGCAGAATTTTTCACTCTGTTTCACACAGTGGAAAACCGTGGCATATGGCAAGAATTTATTTTCCATGTCAAGGATCCTGATATCACTGGTCTTCCCAAAGGAGTGAGAAGCCTGGGAAGCCTACATGCAGAAGAAAACAAATTCTTTCTCCTGCCCTAAGCCCAATTCCAAGACTTGCCTCTTAGGCTTCAGCATCATTGCTACCTGCTCTGCTTGCTTTCATATATTTGCACTTCCCTTATCTCCATAATTCCCTCACCTCCAAGACTCCAATTTTATATTGCTTCCACCTGAGAGCATCTCTTCAACTATTTTTAAAGAAAAAGTAACCAGGGCAGCTGCCCAATTACAGACACTAATACAAACAAACTGACCAACCTACACACATACTATCTGGACAGGAGGTCAGAATCAGCTAGCACACCACAGCACACAAAATTGCCTCATTTTTGTCCTCCATATCATCATTCAAGTGCTTCCTCCCTCTTGCTTCTTCAGAAACATCCATGAATTTAACAGCTTAAGGGGAAAAAAGTAAAGGAGTAGTACCCTCACACTGTTCAAACTGGTTGAGCTTGAAGGGTACAAAGACAAGAGGCAAATTCAGTGCCCTGCATGTGTTGCTGAAATTGTTCACAGACAATATCTGGAACAGCAGCAGTTTCCAGTGATAAATGGCAAAGCTGGGAACTGAAAGAGAAAGGCAGAGAGGAACAAAACCAATCCCTGCTGCAAAGGTACCTTATCTACAACAGAAGAAATGCAACAACCAAAGAAATACAGCTTCTTCACTTGGAGGCTAAAAAGCAAGATTCAGTTTACTTGGGGTGCAAGGGAAAGCAGAAAATATTCATATTTTTATTCAAATAATTTCTTACCCTGGCCTTAGAGACCTCTAGCTGTTGATATAGCCCTCTTAGCTCACCATGGACAAAACAGCTCAGTTTAGAGTCCAGTATTCAAGCTGTGCCTGGGAGGTGGAACCTGGCCTTGAAGTGCACTTCTGAGGACCACTGTTCAAGCCTCATTGGTTTGTGTTTATGAGAACTGATGCTGTTCCAAGCATCCTCTTGATGATGAGCCATTTAAACAACTCATGTAGGGAGCTGAATTTGTCTTAATCTTGCTTAATCTCCCACACAGAGAAATTTGTGCCTGTTTCTAAAGAAATGATGATGCTTTAGCCTGATGCTAAAGAAATTCACAAGAAAATCAGCAATCGCAAAGCACTGGAGAAACAGTTCACCTCTGTTCACTGTCTCTTATCTTTGCAACCTCCCTCTGGCTATACAGACACATAAATGGTATGTTTTACAGAAGGTGTTTGGGTTTTTTTTTTGTTGTTATTATTGATTGGTTTTGCTGGTGCCTTTTTTTTGTGGATTTTTGTTTGCTGTTTTCTCTTAAAGGATGTTTTAAATTTTCAATAATCAAAAGCTCCAATGCCTTACAGAAAGGAATTGAGTAATTTCCAAAAACTAGAACGAAAGTGAGTTGAAACATCATTGCCTCCCCCTCCCAAAACCAGACTGCTTGTTTTCCAGCAAGTCTTAGGTGTTTCCTCTAGGATTTCATATGGCAAGCTAATCTTAATTTTACCTTTTGTTAGAGAGACTACAATACTACTCACATTTTTTGTCTTGCAAGCTATGATTCACACACATCTAACAGCATTTAATATTCAACATTGGTGGTTACTACAGACATTCTTATTAAACATTAGGTTAATCTTTTTTTATTAGCATGGCTTTGAAAACTAAACAGACTAACCTGAATTCTCATGCCTGTGCATATGGTGAGAATTTTCAAGCTTTCCACAGGTTATCCCATTGTTATGTCTAAATTAAGCTGTCAAGTAGTCAAGGTGGGGAGCTGTAGCTCAAAGCAAGGAATTTACACCCAGTTTGTGCCACCCTGCTCCATTAACATAGCCACAGCAGAAAGGATACTTTAATTTTCAATCAATATATCTCAGCAGCAAACTCATTAGCCAACAAACAACCAGAATGCATTGCCTCATATAGACCTCCTGGAGCTGATGCAGCTGTATGCAAAGTGTTGCCCAAAGCATGTATATTTTTTTAATTATTCACCACAGACCAGTTATTCTGCTGGATCCAAACATGCTCCAGTGTGTAAATGGGCAAAAGCTCATCTCTGATCACACCAAGAATCTGATCATCCTTGAGGAAGCACGCAGGGATCAACTGTACACCTTGTGGGAACTAGATTGTACACTTTAGCCACCTCTGCCTCATCAGATAAAATTTATCACTGTGATAATGCAGGAAGCAGTTATAGTAGAATTTAAACAGGAAACATTATTTACAGTATGAAATTATCCACCTTAAGTTCTTTTTAAGTTTATTTCTTCTTTGTTCAAAGTCATCCAAGGCAGAAGATAAAGGCTCTCCAAGTAAAGAACAATGCCCAAAGATTTGAAGTTTTAAGCAGTAAATTACCAATGTACAGGTGAAAGCACCTCAGCTCTACCTGAAGTGTCCAGTCCCATTTGACATTCCATAGACTGGCCAGCTGAGACATCAGCTTTGTGCCTGTTTTCATAAACAACTACAGGGAACCCAACTGCAGCAAAAAAACCTTATGGGTACTTCTTTTCTAGATCCCAAAGTCTTCAGTCACCAAACCTGTTAATAATAATAATGGCAAAAAAGTTCATTACATTCCCCTCCTTATGCTAAATCAAAGTTAGACTTTAAACAATTCAGTTGTGACTGTATGGAGAATTGTTAATATTTATATGCTTATTGTGCCTAAATACAATAATGATGTCAAACATGAGCACACACTTGCTTAGGTAAGACTTAAATTTGTCTCTAATAGCCAGAAATTAACAGCTTTCCCATGATTCAGAGAGTTTCAGAAATTGTTACAATGCACTAGGAGGGGCAGTAAAAAGCCTAGTAAAATAATGGATTAAGAAAACTCAGTATAACAAGACTTAAAAACACACTTAGCACAGCTGTAATTACAAGCCTGCATGGCCAGGAGCTGATCCCTAACTTCAAACACTATTTATGCTCCCACTCAGTGAGTCTGCATTAGGAAAAAAAAAAAATCTTCACTATAGCCTTATTAAACAAACATTTCCTTGTACTTGTTTTAAAGGTTCCACTAGTATAACCAGTTCCTATAGAGGCAGACCATGAGATTACCAAATTAGAACACTAACTACCTCAAAGTCCTCAAGTTGTTCACATTTTCATACATATCATCACTGCCTTTTTGCTGAATTGTTCCAGGAAGGGAACTGTAATCACCTTCACCTGCTGTTTGACATCAGCCACACACCACATGTTCTCTAACAATTGCTGACATTTCTTTATTCAGAAATGCATACAAGAATTTTTTTCCTGTAATATTCTGATCGAACTGTGGATGTCTCACTGTATTTGGTTTATGACACTGCTAATGAATTGTCAAAGAGGTCGAGCTGGTTACTGTGAAATAAAAATTTATACTCCCAAGTACTGCCTTTCAAAAACCAGAAGTATTCTCTACACCTAAGTAATTTCCTCCAAAGCTTGTCTGTGTCACCAGTCCAATTCTGAGCTTTCTTAAGAATAGAGTGCTTATTTTTTAATTGGACTGAGGACAATACACCAAGGGGTGGGACAAGAAGAGTCTCAAACTGAGTAACAAAACATCAGGCTGGACTTACCAATAGTATTTTGCTGGCAAAGGCATCAAAGCTCTGGAACAGTTTGCCTGGTGATGTCTCTAAATCTACCTGTACCCACCTGACTCCTTTAAGGTGGTCAGACAAACACTTCAGGAGTCAAGACCACAGTCAACAGTGACTTGGGAAAGTAGATCAACTGGGAGTGAGCTACAGAGTTCCTCCTTTACAGCATTCACTGTCTCTATTCTCCATGTTCTGAAAAAGAGACACACTGCATGGACATGGATACATCCCCACAAATACCCATTCTACAGCTCCATCTTAGCTACCAAACACAAGTGGTATGCAAGAAGTTTCCTCTGTGGAATGAAAAAAGAAAATATGCAGTACTATGTACTTTTAGTCCTACACCCATTAAGGTCAACTAAAAGACTTGAATTCCAGCATATTTTGCAAATATAAAAACTGCAGAAATACATTAAAAACCAAAAATCTCCTAAGATCATAACATTGACTGGAAATAAAAAATGTAAACTCTTTGAGGAGTACAAAATCTTTCTGCAACTGCAATACAACATAAGTTGAAAGACTCAAACTGAAAACAAACATCTTTTTTTTTTTCTGATATAAGAGTAATAAAGATGGAATAGACATAATTTTGAAATATGAAAGAACAGCAATAAAACAAACCAAAAAGCTGAAACTACCTTGATCTGTAGTAATACAAAAGCCATTGCCATTTGGTGTTTTTACTTCAGCAACTTGGAAGTTGTGCAGTATATGTGCACAAAAGTAGCCCAAGTCTTAACATTTTAATAGTTTTTTAGAATAAAAATACTCAGATTTTTAATCAAAGCCAAGAGAAAGATCACTATCCCACAGAAATAGGTAATCTTGGGTGAAACTGTTCGGAGGCTACAGCCCAACACTAAATTTGTCTTAGTCAGGCCTAGAAATATTCTAGAAGAAATTATAAAAATGTACAAACAAGAAAAATTAGTGATTTCCCTAAGCATTTCTATAGCTTGCATAAAGACATCAATTACCATAGCTTGTCTTCTAAATTAATGATTCTCAGTGATGGATTATTCATGCAAGAAGGCCAGCTGAACATTACACTTTGACTCTGGGGAGAAAGTATAGAATGTCTTAATTAACTATTTTTGTATAAACCAGAATACAGTCAGAAAAAACATACTTCTCTAGTCAACCAGGTAAAACATAAGAAAATAAAACTAGTGGCAATTTAAATATGAAAAAGCCTTCAGTAGTGTCCATAATCCATATTTAAAGTGAACTAGGATGAGCATGTTGCCTCAAGTGAGCTCTCTAAAGTAGTCACAAATTGCTGTTTTGTTGAATGACTGGTTTGAGATTTACTCCAGTCAGGCATGAAAAAAATGGAACTTTCACGTTAATATGCTGCTTTCTGCCCTATGCACAACCTTACAAGACTTCAGTGGCACCACAATTTCTTCTTTTGAAATGATATAAAACATTTTCATAGCCTTGACTGAAATCCAACGCAGCATTGAATTTTTCTATGAGTGGATATGTACTCATCTCAAACATTTTCTAAAAGAATGCTGCAGTCTAATGGCCTTCTTGAACACATAACATTTATGTGATGTGCAAGTCTATTGAAGATATTTGTTACTTTGATCAGATCAGTGCAAAACAACTCTACAGTTCAAACAATACCTAGCAGTTGCAATTGTTTGCTTTCAAAGTGTGGTTCAATCACTGTACTGAAAGATTTGGAAAATAAAAATGAGAAGTCGATGATAAATGTGCCCATTTATCCATAGAGTAAGCAAAATGAATGATCTATTATCTCTAAAATCTATTAACAAGCTGCTCTAGGACAGCAAAGACCGCCATGACTGATGGATTACATCACCATCTTGTTGCTTACATGGCTTATATTCAATACATTAAGATTGTTAAAAGTATTAATCACATTCAAATAGACCTTTTCCTTTTAATGAACTAATAGCTTTGTGCCTCACACTCATTACTGGATGTTATTTCACGAGACCTGTTTTCATTTTATACTGGAGAAACGCAGGTTGAGTATAGATTAATTGACTTGTCCACTACCAAAAGATCTAAAAAGCAGTAAACTTACTTCCTTCTTCCTTTTAAACTATCCTATCCATTGCTGTTACCTCTCTGAGCTTCCAAGACAATCCCAAAGCCTTGGAAAGGAAAAATTTAGTCCATGATCTCTTGGCACTTTGGCAATATTTCTGTGCATTCTTCTAAAGCCCTACAGCTCTTAAGGAGTTATTATTTAACTCAAAGATAGGAAAGTCCTATAAATAAGGAGTAAGAAAGGATGGTGAATATCAACTCAATGAGTCTCTGCCAATCCTGAAATGAAAGAGTGGGAACACATTACCATACATCTGCCTCCACAGGGCTTCCACTAGGGGTAAGGATGGCATCCTGTGAGACCCACCTCCTTGTAACAATTCTTATATGCAAATTGGAATTTATGTTGCTTTCCTCTCCTTCCAAGATATCCTAGTGTCCTCGTTGAGAAATATGTTTCCATCACTTCAAGAATTAAGTTGTGTTGTGACTGAGTGAAATTTTGTCCTTTTCAAGCCAAAGGGAATTTTGCTGTCGCTTGATATATGAAGATCTGGTACCAATTATGCCCAACTCATAATGGAACTGTTTTGATATCTTATGTACATTTTTTTCCTCTCATATGTGTATGAGAAGTTACCAATTGGATTTTTTCCCTGTGTATGTATTATCCTCTCAAAATAAATCATCTTGCAGTTATCTTGTTTCTTTTCCTCACTTATCTTCTCTGTACCCCCCGCTTCTCTATGTCCCCCATAATTAGACATTCCTGGTTGATTGTTTTTCTGATATTTGTTTTTCTTGGTTTCTCCTTGCAGACAACATCCTTCCCTCTTCAGTATTTCAACATAGGAGTTGTAGGGAGAACAGATGGAAACCACCAGCTGCAGGAGATGCCAGGCAGCTCCTGTGCAAGTGGAAATTCCAAAACCTCTAAAATCCACACGGGTCTTTGTGTTACCATGACATTTTCTATACCTCAAGGATGCTGGGGAGGACTAAGCAAAGACAGTCCCCTACAAGAGACTGAGAACAAGCATGGTCACCACACAGGTGACAGTGAATTCAGCAGTTGCAGCATGTGAGGCTTGAGAACCTGT